>NC_059453.1:6942500-7007500 GCF_905237065.1 Salmo salar
TGTTCCCTTCTCTAACTCAGTGTTCTCCTCTCTAACTCAGTGTTCTCCTCTCTAACTCAGTGTTCTCCTCTCTAACTCAGTGTTCTCCTCTCTAACTCTGTGTTCTCGTCTCTAACTCAGTGTTCCCTTCTTTAACTCAGTGTTCCCTTCTCTAACTCAGTGTTCTCCTCTCTAACTCAGTGTTCTCTTCTATAACTCAGTGTTCTCTTCTATAACTCAGTGTTCTCTTCTATAACTCAGTGTTCCCTTCTATAACTCAGTGTTCCCTTCTATAACTCAGTGTTCCCTTCTCTAACTCAGTGTTCTCTTCTGTAACTCAGTGTTCCCTTCTCTAACTCAGTGTTCTCCTCTATAACTCAGTGTTCTCCTCTCTAACTCAGTGTTCTCCTCTTTAACTCAGTGTTCTCCTCTATAACTCAGTGTTCTCCTCTCTAACTCAGTGTTCTCCTCTCTAACTCAGTGTTCTCCTCTCTAACTCAGTGTTCTCATCTCTGTGTTCTCCTCTCTCAGTGTTCTCCTCTCTAACTCAGTGTTCTCCTCTCTAACTCAGTGTTCTCCTCTTTAACTCAGTGTTCTCCTCTATAACTCAGTGTTCTCCTCTCTAACTCAGTGTTATTTTCTATAACTCAGTGTTCTCCTCTCTAACTCAGTGTTATTTTCTATAACTCAGTGTTCTCCTCTATAACTCAGTGTTCTCCCTTCTAACTCAGTGTTCTCCTCTTTAACTCAGTGTTCTCCTCTATAACTCAGTGTTCTCCTCTTTAACTCAGTGTTCTCCTCTATAACTCAGTGTTCTCCTCTCTATCTCAGTGTTCTCCTCTATAACCAAGTGTTCTCTTCTCTAACTCAGTGTTCTCTTCTGTAACTCAGTGTTCTCTTCTCTAACTCAGTGTTCAAACACATTTACATAAATATTCAGACTCTTTACTCAGTACTTTGTTGAAGCACCTATGACAGTGATTACAGCCATGAGTCTTCTTGGGTATGTCGCTACAAGCTTGGCACACCTGTATTTGGGGAGTTTCTCCCATTCTTCTCTGTGCATCCTCTCAAGCTCTGTCAGGTTGGATGGGGAGCGTTGCTGCAGAGCTATTTTCAGGTCTCTCCAGAGATGTTCGATCGGGTTCAAGTCCGGGCTCTGGCTGGGCCACTCAAGGACATTCAGAGATTTGTCCCAAAGCCACTTCTGCTTGTCTTGGCTGTGTGCTTAGGGTCATTGTTCTGTTGGAAGGTGAACCTTCGACCCATTCGGAGATCCTGAGCGCTCTGGAGCAGGTTTTCATCAAGGATCTCTCTGTACTTTGCTCCATTTATTTTTGCCTCAATTCTGACTTGTTTCCCAGTTCCTGCTGCTGAAAAACATCCCCACAGCATGTTGCGTCCACCACCTTGCTTCACCGTAGGGATGGTGCCAGGTTTCCTCCAGACGTGACGCTTGGCATTTAGGCCAAAGAGTTCAATCTTGGTTTCATCAGACCAGAGGATCTTGTTCCTCATGGTCTGAGAGTCCTGTAGGGGCCTTTTGGCAAACTCCAAGTGGGCTGTTATGTGCCCTTTACTGAGATGGCTTCCGTCTGTCCACTCTACCATAAATGCCTGATTGGTGGAGTAGTGCAGAGATGGTTGTCCTTCTAAAAGTTTCTCCCATCTCCACAGAGGAACTCTGGAGCTCTGTCAGAGTGACCATCGGGTTGCTCAGTTTGGCCGGGTGGCCAGCTCTAGGAAGATTCTTGGTGGTTCCAAATTTCTTCCATTTAAGAATGATGGAGGCCACAGTGTTTTTGGGGACCTTTAATACTACAGAATTGTTTTGGCACTCTTCCCCAGATCTGTGCCTCGACACAATCCTGTCTCGGAGCTCTACGGACAATTCCTTCGACCCCATGGCTTTGTTTTTGCTTTGAAATGCACTGTCAACTGTGGGACCTTATATTGACATGTGTGCCTTTCCAAATCATGTCCAATCAATTGAATTTACCACAGGTGGACTCCAATCAAGTTGCAGAAACATCTCAAGGATGATCAATGGAAACAGGATAAACCTGAGCTCAATTTCGATTCTGATAGCAAAGGGTCTGAATACTTATGTAAATAAGGTATTTCTGTGTTTTTATTTTTAATACATTTTCAAAAATGTATAAAGACCTGTTTTCACTTTGTCATTATGGGGTATTGTGTGTAGATTGATGAGACAAATAAATGGTTCAATACATTTTAGAATAAGGCTGTAACGTAACAAAATGTGGAAAAAGTCAAGGGGTCTGAATACTTTCCGAAGCAATGTAAATCAACATAAATATGGGTTGTATTTACAATGGTGTTTGTTCTTCACTGGTTGCCCTTTTCTTGTGGCAACAGTTCACCAATCTTGCTGTTGTAATGGCACACTGTGGTATTTACCAATAGAAATGGGAGGTTATAAAAATTGGATTTGTTTTCGAATTCTTTGTGGATCTGTGTAATCTGAGGGAAATATGTGTCTCTAATATGGTCCTACATTTGGCAGGAGGTTAGGAAGTGCAGCTCAGTTTCCACCTCATTGTGTGGGCAGTGTGCACATAGCCTGTCTTCTCTTGAAAGCCAGGTCTGCCTACGGCGGCCTTTCTCAATAGCAAGGCTATGCTCACTGAGTCTGTACATAGTCAGAGCTCTTTCCTTAAATGTGGGTCAGCCACAGTGGTCAGGTATTCTCTGTTTCTCTCTCTCCTGTGTGTTTATTGTGTCAAACTGATGATATGTTTGTGACAACTCTATTAATACACATTCTGCTAACATCACACACCCTGGGCCATGTCTCCCTGCTCTCTAGGACCCTACAGGGATTTGTCTGAATGGATTAACACACACACATATATATGTTGAGCTGGAGGGATTACACACCCTGATGTCCTGTCCAGGGTCCATTTAATAGGAGAAACAACAAGTTGTAATCTGAGAAAATCCATTCGGAGAGAGATTACCGTCTAATCTGAGATAGGACTACCTGCCAGCTCTGTCAACCCTCCCTCTATCTCTCCCCCCCCCTCTCCCCCCTCTCTCACTCTCTCAAACCATACCAATCCTGTTTATTTAATCTTCCCCTAGTTGTAATTTAGGATGACTCTGTGTTCCCCTGTTTTAGGGTCAGCCCATGATGTCCAGTAGTGGGTTTGAACCTCTCCTGTCTGATACTAGACTGTGTTAGCCTGTTGATTTATAGCCTTATAGACATTAGCTCAGGGAACCAATGAAATAACCTGTGTTTCCTGTCTGATACTAGACTGGGTTAGCCTGTTGATTTATAGCCTTATAGACATTAGCTCAGGGAACCAATGAAAGCCTTCAGTACTCAGGCCTCATTAATTTATGCATCAACCCTCCCTCCCTCCCTCCCTCCCTCCCTCCCTCCCCTCTCCTTTTCCTGGTATTTAATCCAATAGAATGATTTGATTTTGAGGAGTTTCATTGTATAATCTCCACAGGGAGTCCTTATGCTGCCACAGCAATACACACACACGCTCACACACAGCAATACACACACACGCTCACACACAGCAATACACACACACGCTCACACACAGCAATACACACACACGCTCACACACAGCAATACACACACACGCTCACACACGGCAGGACACACACACGCTCAAAAGAAACCAACCTCTCCAAAGTTGATTGTTTAAATTGGAGTGGATGTGTGTATTGTGTACATGTGGAGCGTGTGTGTGTTTAAAGTACAGCCCTCTTTACTTCTGTAGCCTGCTCACCTCTACCTCTACCAGTTACCAGACATGGTCTACTAGCTGGTTGTTACTAGTCCCCAGGTCCTCTACCAGTTACCAGACATGGTCTACTAGCTGGTTGTTACTAGTCCCCAGGTCCTCTACCAGTTACCGGACATGGTCAACTAGCTGGTTGTTACTAGTCCCCAGGTCCTCTACCAGTTACCAGACATGGTCTACTAGCTGGTTGTTACTAGTCCCCAGGTCCTCTACCAGTTACCAGACATGGTCAACTAGCTGGTTGTTACTAGTCCCCAGGTCCTCTACCAGTTACCAGACATGGTCTACCAGCTGGTCGTTACTAGTCCCCAGGTCCTCTACCAGTTACCGGACATGGTCTACCAGCTGGTCGTTACTAGTCCCCAGGTCCTCTACCAGTTACCGGACATGGTCAACTAGCTGGTCGTTACTAGTCCCCAGGTCCTCTACCAGTTACCGGACATGGTCAACTAGCTGGTCGTTACTAGTCCCCAGGTCCTCTACCAGTTACCGGACATGGTCAACTAGCTGGTCGTTACTAGTCCCCAGGTCCTCTACCAGTTACCAGACATGGTCAACTAGCTGGTCGTTACTAGTCCCCAGGTCCTCTACCAGTTACCAGACATGGTCTACTAGCTGGTCGTTACTAGTCCCCAGGTCCTCTACCAGTTACCAGACATGGTCTACTAGCTGGTCGATACTAGTCCCCAGGTCCTCTACCAGTTACCAGACATGGTCTACCAGCTGGTCATTACTAGTCCCCAGGTCCTCTACCAGTTACCAGACACACAGACACACACAAGCGCACGTCCCATGCTCTTTCTCTCACACCGTAGACACATACACTACCGGTCAAACATTTTAGATCTCCTACTCATTCAAGGGTTTTTCTTTTCTTTTTACTATTTTCTACATTGTAGAATAATAGTGAAGACATCAAAACTATTAAATACCACATATGGAATCATGTAGTAACCAAAAAATGGTTAAACAGCCAACCTTGGCCTTGATGACAGCTTTTCACACTCTTGGCATTCTCTCAACCTGCTTCATGATGTAGTCACCTGGAATGCATTTCAATTAACAGGTGTGTCTTATTAAAAGTTAATTTGTGGAATTTCTTTCATTCCTAATGCCTTTGAGCTAATCAGTTGTGTTGTGACAAGGTAGGGGTGGTATACAGAAGATAGCCCTATTTGGTAAAAGACCAAGTCCATATTATGGCAAGTACAGCTCAAATAAGCAAAGAGAAACAACAGTCCATCAAGACATGAATGTCAGTCAATACGGAAAATGTTAAGATCTACAATGTAGAAAATAGTAAAAATAATGAAAAACCCTTGAATTAGTAGGTGTTGTAAAACTTTTGACCGGTGGTGTACACTCCCAGTCTTTCTGTCATGTAGTCTAGTTCAAATGATTCAGCTGTTGCAGAGACTAGAGAGAGAGAGAGAGACGCTGAGTGAACTAAGTTCACAGACAAAGAAGAGAAAGAAGAATGCTAGGAAGAACAGAAACATACATACCTTATGGATGAACAAAATGATGAGAGAGACAGAGAGAGGTAGAGTTGTTAGGCAATCTACATCTGTCTGTGATGAATCAATCACTACTGTCCTCTACTGTCTTAGTCAACTATCAATCAATCACACACACACACACACACACACACACCCACACACACACCCCACACACACACCACACACACACACACACACCCACACACCGCGCACCACACACACACCCCACACACACCCCACACACACATACCACACCACACACACACACACACACACACACACCACCCACACACACACCCCACACACACACACATACCACACACACTCTCGCTCTCTCTCGCTCTTCATTGAGATATTTGTTTTTAGATATGTGTTGAGTTGAAATGTATCTTTCTTTCTCCCTTCCCTCCTTCGTTCTCTCTCTCTCACTCTCCCTCCTTTCTCTCTCACCCTCTCTCTCTCTTTCTCTCGCTCCCTCTCCCCCATCTTTCTCCCTCCCTCCCTCCCTCCCTCTCCCCCCTTTCTCCCCCCTTTCTCTCCCTCTCCCCCCTCTTTCTCTCTCTCCCTCTACTCCCTCTTTCTCTCCCTCCCTCCCTCCCTTTCTCGCTCCCTCCCCCCCTTTCTCTCCCTCTCCTCCCTTTTTCTCTCTCTCTCAGACCCTGATGCTCTGGTTGTCCCCGTGGCTCCGGTCATTGTGATTGGTCCGAAGAATATGTCTGTCGTGGCAGGGAGGGAAGCTACACTGGAGTGTATTGCTAACGCCAGGTAACACACACACACACACACACACACACACACACACACACACACACACACACACACACACACACACACACACACACACACACACACACACACACACACACACACACACACACACAGACCTGGCCTCACCCTGTCAGTGAGTCTTTAAACCTCAAATGACAGGAAGAAGTTGGACTCAACTCTCTCTCTCCTTTAACCTCCCTCTCTCTTTAGCACTCCTAATCTCTCTCTCTCCTCCCCTCCTCCTATCCTCCTTCCCCTCCTCTCTCTCTCCCTCCCCTCCTCCCCTCCTATCCTCCTTTCCCTCCCTCCCCTCTCTCTCCCTCCTCTCCTCCTCTCCTATCCTCCTTCCCTTCCCCTCCGTTCTCTCTCCTCCCCTCCTCCTATCGTCCTTCCCCTCCTCTCTCTCTCTCCCTCACCTCCTCCCCTCCTATCCTCCTTCCCCTCCCCTCTCTCTCCTCCTCCTCCTATCCTCCTTCCCCTCCTCTCTCTCTCCCTCCCTCCTATCCTCCTTCCCCTCCCCTCTCTCTCCTCCCCTCCTCCTATCCCCTCCTCTCTCTCTCCCTCCTCCTCCCCTCCTATCCTCCTTCCCCTCCCTCCCCTCTCTCTCTCTCTCTCTCTCTCTCTCTCTCTCCCTCTCCCTCCTCCTATCCTCCTTCCCCTTCCCTCTATCTGTCTCTCTCTCCCTCCCTCCACTCCTCCTATCATCCATCCATCCCTCCCCCCTCCCCCCTCTCTCTCTCCCTCCTCCTCCCCTCCTATCCTCCTTCCCCTCCCTCTCTCTCCTCCCCTCCTCCTATCCTCCTTCCCTCCTCTCTCTCTCCCTCCCCTCCTCCTATCCTCCTTCCCCTCCTCTCCTCCCCTCCTCTCTCTCCTCTCTCTCTCCTCCCCTCCCTCCTATCCTCCTTCCCCTTCCCTCTATCTGTCTCTCTCTCCCTCCCTCCACTCCTCCTATCATCCATCCATCCCCTCCCCCCTCCCCCTCTCTCTCTCTCACTCTCTCTCTCTCTCTCTCTCTCTCTCTCTCTCCCCTCCAAGACCAGTTTAGACAGTGTTGATTAGAGCAGTCAGTCTGTCTTTCACCCTGCCTCAGCACCTCTGTCTAACACACACACACACACACACACACACACACACACACACACACACACCTCCCTCCACAGTAATAAAGTGTTTAGATAGTGTAGACATCAGAAATGTTGTCTTGATGTTGTTTTGTCTCATGGTGCCAATACCCCCTTCTAGTAGACAGTACAGTAGTTCAACAGTACAGTAGTTCAGCAGTACAGTAGTTCAGTAGTACAGTAGTTCAGTAGTTCAGTAGTACAGCAGTACAGTAGTTCAGTAGTACAGTAGTTCAGCAGTACAGTAGGTCAGCAGTAGAGCAGTACAGTAGTTCAGCAGTACAGTAGTTCAGTAGTACAGTAGTTCAGTAGTTCAGTAGTACAGCAGTACAGTAGTTCAGTAGTACAGTAGTTCAGCAGTACAGTAGGTCAGCAGTACAGCAGTACAGTAGTTCAGCAGTACAGTAGTTCAGCAGTACAGTAGTACAGTAGTTCAGCAGTACAGTAGTTCAGTAGTACAGTAGTACAGCAGTACAGTAGTTCAGTAGTACAATAGTTCAGCAGTACAGTAGTTCAGCAGTACAGCAGTTCAGTAGTACAGTAGTTCAGTAGTTCAGTAGTACAGCAGTTCAGTAGTACAGTAGTTCAGCAGTACAGTAGTTCAGCAGTACAGTAGTACAGCAGTTCAGTAGTACAGTAGTTCAGCAGTACAGTAGTTAAGCAGTACAGTAGTTCAGTACAGCAGTACAGTAGTTCAGCAGTACAGTAGTACAGTACAGCAGTACAGTACAGTAGTACAGTACAGCAGTACAGTTGTTCAGCAGTACAGTAGTTCAGTAGTACAGTACAGCAGTACAGTAGTTCAGCAGTACAGCAGTACAGTAGTTCAGCAGTACAGCAGTACAGTAGTTCAGTAGTACAGTACAGCAGTACAGTAGTTCAGCAGTACAGCAGTACAGTAGTTCAGTAGTACAGTACAGCAGTACAGTAGTTCAGCAGTACAGTAGTTTAGTAGTACAGTACAGTACAGTAGTTCAGTAGTACAGTACAGTAGTTCAGCAGTACAGTACAGTAGTACAGTACAGTAGTACAGTACAGTAGTTCAGCAGTACAGCAGTACAGTAGTTCAGTAGTACAGTACAGTAGTACAGTACAGTAGTTCAGCAGTACAGTAGTTCAGTAGTACAGTACAGTACAGTAGTTCAGCAGTACAGCAGTATAGTACAGTAGTACAGTAGTTCAGCAGTACAGTAGTTCAGCAGTACAGTACAGTACAGTAGTTCAGCAGTACAGTACAGTACAGTAGTTCAGCAGTACAGTACAGTACAGTACAGTAGTTCAGCAGTACAGTAGTTCAGTAGTACAGTACAGTAGTACAGTACAGTAGTTCAGCAGTACAGTAGTTCAGTAGTTCAGCAGTACAGTACAGTAGTACAGTAGTACAGTAGTTCAGCAGTACAGTACAGTACAGTAGTTCAGCAGTACAGTAGTTCAGCAGTACAGTAGTTCAGTAGTATAGTAGTACAGTACAGTAGTACAGTAGTACAGTACAGTAGTTCAGTAGTACAGTACAGTAGTTCAGCAGTACAGCAGTACAGTAGTTCAGCAGTACAGTAGTTCAGCAGTACAGTAGTTCAGTAGTACAGTATTACAGTACAGCAGTTCAGTAGTACAGTAGTTCAGTAGTTCAGTAGTACAGCAGTTCAGTAGTACAGTAGTTCAGCAGTACAGTAGTTCAGCAGTACAGTAGTACAGCAGTTCAGTAGTACAGTAGTTCAGCAGTACAGTAGTTCAGCAGTACAGTAGTTCAGTACAGCAGTACAGTAGTTCAGCAGTACAGTAGCACAGTACAGCAGTACAGTACAGTAGTACAGTACAGCAGTACAGTTGTTCAGCAGTACAGTAGTTCAGTAGTACAGTACAGCAGTACAGTAGTTCAGCAGTACAGCAGTACAGTAGTTCAGCAGTACAGCAGTACAGTAGTTCAGTAGTACAGTACAGCAGTACAGTAGTTCAGCAGTACAGCAGTACAGTAGTTCAGTAGTACAGTACAGCAGTACAGTAGTTCAGCAGTACAGTAGTTTAGTAGTACAGTACAGTACGGTAGTTCAGTAGTACAGTACGGTAGTTCAGCAGTACAGTACAGTAGTACAGTACAGTAGTACAGTACAGTAGTTCAGCAGTACAGCAGTACAGTAGTTCAGTAGTACAGTACGGTAGTACAGTACAGTAGTTCAGCAGTACAGTAGTTCAGTAGTACAGTACAGTACAGTAGTTCAGCAGTACAGCAGTATAGTACAGTAGTACAGTAGTTCAGCAGTACAGTAGTTCAGCAGTACAGTACAGTACAGTAGTTCAGCAGTACAGTACAGTACAGTAGTTCAGCAGTACAGTACAGTACAGTACAGTAGTTCAGCAGTACAGTAGTTCAGTAGTACAGTACAGTAGTACAGTACAGTAGTTCAGCAGTACAGTAGTTCAGTAGTTCAGCAGTACAGTACAGTAGTACAGTAGTACAGTAGTTCAGCAGTACAGTACAGTACAGTAGTTCCGCAGTACAGTAGTTCAGCAGTACAGTAGTTCAGTAGTATAGTAGTACAGTACAGTAGTACAGTAGTACAGTACAGTAGTTCAGTAGTACAGTACAGTAGTTCAGCAGTACAGCAGTACAGTAGTTCAGCAGTACAGTAGTTCAGCAGTACAGTAGTTCAGTAGTACAGTATTACAGTACAGCAGTACAGTAGTTCAGCAGTACAGTAGTTCAGTAGTACAGTACAATAGTACAGTAGTTGTGTAACCGCATGAACCTCGATGAAGACTGGAAGCTGTTCCACTGTCATTCATTGATTTACTGATTGACTGATTGATTAATAAATAGATTGATAATGTGATTGATTGATTAATAAATAGATTGATAATGTGATTGATTGATTGTTAAATAGATTGATCATTTGATTGATTGATTGTTTAATTGGTTGATTGATTGGCTAGATGAGTAATTAATAGATTGATTGGATAATTTGTTGTTTTCTCCCCAGGCCGGTGGAGAGGCTGGTGTTGTCGTGGAAACGTAATGGGCGTCGGCTGGCCAGTGGAGTGGGCGTGTTCGGGCGTCGCCTGACCCTCTCTAGCCCCTCCCTCTCAGACGGGGGCGTGTACGTGTGTGAGGCGTCGCTTCTTAACTCCACCACCAGACCCACCGAGGCCCGGGCCCATCTCACTGTCCTGGGTACGACACACCTCACTGTACTGGGTACGACACACCTCACTGTACTGGGTACAACACATCTCACTGTCCTGGGTACGACACACCTCACTGTACTGGGTACGACACACCTCACTGTACTGGGTACAACACATCTCACTGTCCTGGGTACGACACACCTCACTGTACTGGGTACAACACATCTCACTGTCCTGGGTACGACACACCTCACTGTACTGGGTACAACACATCTCACTGTCCTGGGTACGACACACCTCACTGTACTGGGTACAACACACCTAACTGTACTGGGTACGACACATCTCACTGTCCTGGGTACGACACACCTCACTGTACTGGGTACAACACACCTAACTGTACTGGGTACAACACACCTAACTGTACTGGGTACAACACATCTCACTGTCCTGGGTACGACACACCTCACTGTACTGGGTACAACACATCTCACTGTACTGGGTACAACACATCTCACTGTACTGGGTACAACACATCTCACTGTCCTGGGTGTGACACACCTCACTGTCCTGGGTACAACACATCTCACTGTACTGGGTACGACACACCTAACTGTACTGGGTACAACACATCTCACTGTACTGGGTAAAACACACCTAACTGTACTGGGTACGACACACCTCACTGTCCTGGGTACGACACACCTCACTGTACTGGGTACAACACATCTCACTGTCCTGGGTACGACACACCTCACTGTACTGGGTACAACACACCTAACTGTACTGGGTACGACACATCTCACTGTCCTGGGTACGACACACCTCACTGTACTGGGTACAACACACCTAACTGTACTGGGTACAACACACCTAACTGTACTGGGTACAACACATCTCACTGTCCTGGGTACGACACACCTCACTGTACTGGGTACAACACATCTCACTGTACTGGGTAGAACATATCTCACTGTACTGGGTACAACACATCTCACTGTCCTGGGTATGACACACCTCACTGTCCTGGGTACAACACATCTCACTGTACTGGGTACGACACACCTAACTGTACTGGGTACAACACATCTCACTGTACTGGGTAAAACACACCTAACTGTACTGGGTACGACACACCTCACTGTACTGGGTACAACACACCAAACTGTACTGGGTACAACACATCTCACTGTCCTGGGTACGACACACCTCACTGTACTGGGTACAACACACCTAACTGTACTGGGTACAACACACCTCACTGTACTGGGTACAACACACCTCACTGTACTGGGTACAACACATCTCACTGTCCTGGGTACGACACACCTCACTGTACTGGGTACAACACATCTCACTGTACTGGGTACGACACATCTCACTGTCCTGGGTACAACACATCTCACTGTCCTGGGTACGACACATCTCACTGTCCTGGGTACGACACACCTCACTGTACTGGGTACGACACACCTCACTGTACTGGGTACAACACACCTAACTGTACTGGGTACAACACACCTAACTGTACTGGGTACAACACATCTCACTGTCCTGGGTACGACACACCTCACTGTACTGGGTACAACACATCTCACTGTACTGGGTACAACATATCTCACTGTACTGGGTACAACACATCTCACTGTCCTGGGTATGACACACCTCACTGTCCTGGGTACAACACATCTCACTGTACTGGGTACGACACACCTAACTGTACTGGGTACAACACATCTCACTGTACTGGGTGAAACACACCTAACTGTACTGGGTACGACACACCTCACTGTACTGGGTACAACACACCAAACTGTACTGGGTACAACACATCTCACTGTCCTGGGTACGACACACCTCACTGTACTGGGTACAACACACCTAACTGTACTGGGTACAACACACCTCACTGTACTGGGTACAACACACCTCACTGTACTGGGTACAACACATCTCACTGTCCTGGGTACGACACACCTCACTGTACTGGGTACAACACATCTCACTGTACTGGGTACGACACATCTCACTGTCCTGGGTACAACACATCTCACTGTCCTGGGTACGACACATCTCACTGTCCTGGGTACGACACACCTCACTGTACTGGGTACGACACACCTCACTGTACTGGGTACAACACATCTCACTGTCCTGGGTACGACACACCTCACTGTACTGGGTACAACACATCTCACTGTCCTGGGTACGACACACCTCACTGTACTGGGTACAACACACCTAACTGTACTGGGTACGACACATCTCACTGTCCTGGGTACGACACACCTCACTGTACTGGGTACAACACACCTAACTGTACTGGGTACAACACACCTAACTGTACTGGGTACAACACATCTCACTGTCCTGGGTACGACACACCTCACTGTACTGGGTACAACACATCTCACTGTACTGGGTACAACACATCTCACTGTACTGGGTACAACACATCTCACTGTCCTGGGTATGACACACCTCACTGTCCTGGGTACAACACATCTCACTGTACTGGGTACGACACACCTAACTGTACTGGGTACAACACATCTCACTGTACTGGGTAAAACACACCTAACTGTACTGGGTACGACACACCTCACTGTCCTGGGTACGACACACCTCACTGTACTGGGTACAACACATCTCACTGTCCTGGGTACGACACACCTCACTGTACTGGGTACAACACACCTAACTGTACTGGGTACGACACATCTCACTGTCCTGGGTACGACACACCTCACTGTACTGGGTACAACACACCTAACTGTACTGGGTACAACACACCTAACTGTACTGGGTACAACACATCTCACTGTCCTGGGTACGACACACCTCACTGTACTGGGTACAACACATCTCACTGTACTGGGTACAACATATCTCACTGTACTGGGTACAACACATCTCACTGTCCTGGGTATGACACACCTCACTGTCCTGGGTACAACACATCTCACTGTACTGGGTACGACACACCTAACTGTACTGGGTACAACACATCTCACTGTACTGGGTAAAACACACCTAACTGTACTGGGTACGACACACCTCACTGTACTGGGTACAACACACCAAACTGTACTGGGTACAACACATCTCACTGTCCTGGGTACGACACACCTCACTGTACTGGGTACAACACACCTAACTGTACTGGGTACAACACACCTCACTGTACTGGGTACAACACACCTCACTGTACTGGGTACAACACATCTCACTGTCCTGGGTACGACACACCTCACTGTACTGGGTACAACACATCTCACTGTACTGGGTACGACACATCTCACTGTCCTGGGTACAACACATCTCACTGTCCTGGGTACGACACATCTCACTGTCCTGGGTACGACACACCTCACTGTACTGGGTACGACACACCTCACTGTACTGGGTACAACACACCTAACTGTACTGGGTACAACACACCTAACTGTACTGGGTACAACACATCTCACTGTCCTGGGTACGACACACCTCACTGTACTGGGTACAACACATCTCACTGTACTGGGTACAACATATCTCACTGTACTGGGTACAACACATCTCACTGTCCTGGGTATGACACACCTCACTGTACTGGGTACAACACATCTCACTGTACTGGGTACGACACACCTAACTGTACTGGGTACAACACATCTCACTGTACTGGGTAAAACACACCTAACTGTACTGGGTACGACACACCTCACTGTACTGGGTACAACACACCAAACTGTACTGGGTACAACACATCTCACTGTCCTGGGTACGACACACCTCACTGTACTGGGTACAACACACCTAACTGTACTGGGTACAACACACCTCACTGTACTGGGTACAACACACCTCACTGTACTGGGTACAACACATCTCACTGTCCTGGGTACGACACACCTCACTGTACTGGGTACAACACATCTCACTGTACTGGGTACGACACATCTCACTGTCCTGGGTACAACACATCTCACTGTCCTGGGTACGACACATCTCACTGTCCTGGGTACGACACACCTCACTGTACTGGGTACGACACACCTCACTGTACTGGGTACAACACATCTCACTGTCCTGGGTACGACACACCTCACTGTACTGGGTACAACACATCTCACTGTCCTGGGTACGACACACCTCACTGTACTGGGTACAACACATCTCACTGTACTGGGTACGACACACCTCACTGTACTGGGTACAACACACCTAACTGTACTGGGTACGACACATCTCACTGTCCTGGGTACGACACACCTCACTGTACTGGGTACAACACACCTAACTGTACTGGGTACAACACACCTAACTGTACTGGGTACAACACATCTCACTGTCCTGGGTACGACACACCTCACTGTACTGGGTACAACACATCTCACTGTACTGGGTACAACACATCTCACTGTACTGGGTACAACACATCTCACTGTCCTGGGTATGACACACCTCACTGTCCTGGGTACAACACATCTCACTGTACTGGGTACGACACACCTAACTGTACTGGGTACAACACATCTCACTGTACTGGGTAAAACACACCTAACTGTACTGGGTACGACACACCTCACTGTCCTGGGTACGACACACCTCACTGTACTGGGTACAACACATCTCACTGTCCTGGGTACGACACACCTCACTGTACTGGGTACAACACACCTAACTGTACTGGGTACGACACATCTCACTGTCCTGGGTACGACACACCTCACTGTACTGGGTACAACACACCTAACTGTACTGGGTACAACACACCTAACTGTACTGGGTACAACACATCTCACTGTCCTGGGTACGACACACCTCACTGTACTGGGTACAACACATCTCACTGTACTGGGTACAACATATCTCACTGTACTGGGTACAACACATCTCACTGTCCTGGGTATGACACACCTCACTGTCCTGGGTACAACACATCTCACTGTACTGGGTACGACACACCTAACTGTACTGGGTACAACACATCTCACTGTACTGGGTAAAACACACCTAACTGTACTGGGTACGACACACCTCACTGTACTGGGTACAACACACCAAACTGTACTGGGTACAACACATCTCACTGTCCTGGGTACGACACACCTCACTGTACTGGGTACAACACACCTAACTGTACTGGGTACAACACACCTCACTGTACTGGGTACAACACACCTCACTGTACTGGGTACAACACATCTCACTGTCCTGGGTACGACACACCTCACTGTACTGGGTACAACACATCTCACTGTACTGGGTACGACACACCTAACTGTACTGGGTACAACACACCTAACTGTACTGGGTACAACACATCTCATTGTCCTGGGTACAACACATCTCGCTGTACTGGGTACAACACACCTAACTGTACTGGGTACAACACATCTCACTGTCCTGGGTACGACACACCTCACTGTACTGGGTACAACACACCTAACTGTACTGGGTACAACACACCTAACTGTACTGGGTACAACACATCTCACTGTCCTGGGTACAACACACCTCACTGTACTGGGTACAAAACACCTAACTGTACTGGGTACAACACATCTCACTGTCCTGGGTACAACACATCTCACTGTCCTGGGTACAACACACCTAACTGTACTGGGTACAACACATCTCACTGTACTGGGTACAACACACCTAACTGTACTGGGTACAACACACCTAACTGTACTGGGTACAACACATCTCACTGTCCTGGGTACAACACATCTCACTGTACTGGGTACAACATATCTCACTGTCCTGGGTATGACACACCTCACTGTCCTGGGTACAACACACCTAACTGTACTGGGTACGACACACCTCACTGTACTGGGTACAACACATCTCACTGTCCTGGGTACGACACACCTCACTGTCCTGGGTACAACACACCTAACTGTACTGGGTACAACACACCTAACTGTACTGGGTACAACACATCTCACTGTCCTGGGTACGACACACCTCACTGTACTGGGTACAACACATCTCACTGTCCTGGGTACGACACACCTAACTGTACTGGGTACAACACATCTCACTGTACTGGGTACAACACATCTCACTGTACTGGGTACAACACACCTAACTGTACTGGGTACAACACACCTAACTGTACTGGGTACAACACACCTAACTGTACTGGGTACAACACATCTCACTGTCCTGGGTACAACACACCTCACTGTACTGGGTACAACACACCTAACTGTACTGGGTACAACACATCTCACTGTCCTGGGTACAACACATCTCACTGTCCTGGGTACAACACACCTAACTGTACTGGGTACAACACATCTCACTGTACTGGGTACAACACACCTAACTGTACTGGGTACAACACATCTCACTGTCCTGGGTACAACACATCTCACTGTCCTGGGTACAACACACCTAACTGTACTGGGTACAACACATCTCACTGTACTGGGTACAACACACCTAACTGTACTGGGTACAACACACCTAACTGTACTGGGTACAACACATCTCACTGTCCTGGGTACAACACATCTCACTGTACTGGGTACAACATATCTCACTGTCCTGGGTATGACACACCTCACTGTCCTGGGTACAACACACCTAACTGTACTGGGTACGACACACCTCACTGTACTGGGTACAACACATCTCACTGTCCTGGGTATGACACATCTCACTGTCCTGGGTACAACACACCTAACTGTACTGGGTACAACACACCTCACTGTACTGGGTACAACACATCTCACTGTCCTGGGTACAACACACCTAACTGTACTGGGTACAACACACCTAACTGTACTGGGTACAACACATCTCACTGTCCTGGGTACGACACACCTCACTGTACTGGGTACAACACATCTCACTGTCCTGGGTACGACACACCTAACTGTACTGGGTACAACACATCTCACTGTACTGGGTACAACACATCTCACTGTACTGGGTACAACACACCTAACTGTACTGGGTACAACACACCTAACTGTACTGGGTACAACACATCTCACTGTCCTGGGTACGACACATCTCACTGTACTGGGTACAACACATCTCACTGTCCTGGGTACGACACATCTCACTGTACTGGGTACAACACATCTCACTGTCCTGGGTACGACACACCTCACTGTCCTGGGTACGACACACCTCACTGTCCTGGGTACGAAACATCTCTCGGTACTGGGTACAACACATCTCACTGTACTGGGTACAACACACCTCACTGTACTGGGTATAAAACACCTCACTGTACTGGGTACAAAACACACCTCACTGTACTGGGTAAAACACACCTCACTGTACTGGGGTCGGAGGCCGAGCAGTTGCGATGCCAGGTTGAGATGCTACCAGTCAGGATGCTCTCGATGGACCCACACTTCCTTTTATAATATTACATACATTTAAACACACACACATTCCTTTCTGTTATAATACATTCACCATGGTTCCTTTCTGTTATAACACATTCACCATGGTTCCTTTCTGTTATAATACATTCACCATGGTTCCTTTCTGTTATAACACATTCACCATGGTTCCTTTCTGTTATAACACATTCACCATGGTTCCTTTCTGTTATTACACATTCACCATGGTTCCTTTCTGTTATAACACATTCACCATGGTTCCTTTCTGTTATAACACATTCACCATGGTTCCTTTCTGTTATAACACATTCACCATGGTTCCTTTCTGTTATAACACATTCACCATGGTTCCTTTCTGTTATAACACATTCACCATGGTTCCTTTCTGTTATTACACATTCACCATGGTTCCTTTCTGTTATTACACATTCACCATGGTTCCTTTCTGTTATAATACATTCACCATGGTTCCTTTCTGTTATAACACATTCACCATGGTTCCTTTCTGTTATTACACATTCACCATGGTTCCTTTCTGTTATAACACATTCACCATGGTTCCTTTCTGTTATAACACATTCACCATGGTTCCTTTCTGTTATAACACATTCACCATGGTTCCTTTCTGTTATAACACATTCACCATGGTTCCTTTCTGTTATAACACATTCACTATGGTTCCTTTCTGTTATTACACATTCACCATGGTTCCTTTCTGTTATAACACATTCACCATGGTTCCTTTCTGTTATTACACATTCACCATGGTTCCTTTCTGTTATAATACATTCACCATGGTTCCTTTCTGTTATAACACATTCACCATGGTTCCTTTCTGTTATAACACATTCACCATGGTTCCTTTCTGTTATAACACATTCACCATGGTTCCTTTCTGTTATAACACATTCACCATGGTTCCTTTCTGTTATAACACATTCACCATGGTTCCTTTCTGTTATAACACATTCACCATGGTTCCTTTCTGTTATAACACATTCACCATGGTTCCTTTCTGTTATAACACATTCACCATGGTTCCTTTCTGTTATAACACATTCACCATGGTTCCTTTCTGTTATAACACATTCACCATGGTTCCTTTCTGTTATAACACATTCACCATGGTTCCTTTCTGTTATAACACATTCACCATGGTTCCTTTCTGTTATAACACATTCACCATGGTTCCTTTCTGTTATAACACATTCACCATGGTTCCTTTCTGTTATTACACATTCACCATGGTTCCTTTCTGTTATTACACATTCACCATGGTTCCTTTCTGTTATAACACATTCACCATGGTTCCTTTCTGTTATTACACATTCACCATGGTTCCTTTCTGTTATAACACATTCACCATGGTTCCTTTCTGTTATTACACATTCACCATGGTTCCTTTCTGTTATAACACATTCACCATGGTTCCTTTCTGTTATAACACATTCACCATGGTTCCTTTCTGTTATAACACATTCACCATGGTTCCTTTCTGTTATAACACATTCACCATGGTTCCTTTCTGTTATAACACATTCACCATGGTTCCTTTCTGTTATAACACATTCACCATGGTTCCTTTCTGTTATAACACATTCACCATGGTTCCTTTCTGTTATAACACATTCACCATGGTTCCTTTCTGTTATAACACATTCACCATGGTTCCTTTCTGTTATAACACATTCACCATGGTTCCTTTCTGTTATAACACATTCACCATGGTTCCTTTCTGTTATAACACATTCACCATGGTTCCTTTCTGTTATTACACATTCACCATGGTTCCTTTCTGTTATAACACATTCACCATGGTTCCTTTCTGTTATTACACATTCACCATGGTTCCTTTCTGTTATAACACATTCACCATGGTTCCTTTCTGTTATAACACATTCACCATGGTTCCTTTCTGTTATAACACATTCACCATGGTTCCTTTCTGTTATAACACATTCACCATGGTTCCTTTCTGTTATAACACATTCACCATGGTTCCTTTCTGTTATAACACATTCACCATGGTTCCTTTCTGTTATAACACATTCACCATGGTTCCTTTCTGTTATAACACATTCACCATGGTTCCTTTCTGTTATAACACATTCACCATGGTTCCTTTCTGTTATAACACATTCACCATGGTTCCTTTCTGTTATAACACATTCACCATGGTTCCTTTCTGTTATAACACATTCACCATGGTTCCTTTCTGTTATAACACATTCACCATGGTTCCTTTCTGTTATAACACATTCACCATGGTTCCTTTCTGTTATAACACATTCACCATGGTTCCTTTCTGTTATAACACATTCACCATGGTTCCTTTCTGTTATTACACATTCACCATGGTTCCTTTCTGTTATAACACATTCACCATGGTTCCTTTCTGTTATAACACATTCACCATGGTTCCTTTCTGTTATAACACATTCACCATGGTTCCTTTCTGTTATAACACATTCACCATGGTTCCTTTCTGTTATAACACATTCACCATGGTTCCTTTCTGTTATAACACATTCACCATGGTTCCTTTCTGTTATAACACATTCACCATGGTTCCTTTCTGTTATAACACATTCACCATGGTTCCTTTCTGTTATAACACATTCACCATGGTTCCTTTCTGTTATAACACATTCACCATGGTTCCTTTCTGTTATAACACATTCACCATGGTTCCTTTCTGTTATAACACATTCACCATGGTTCCTTTCTGTTATAACACATTCACCATGGTTCCTTTCTGTTATAACACATTCACCATGGTTCCTTTCTGTTATAACACATTCACCATGGTTCCTTTCTGTTATTACACATTCACCATGGTTCCTTTCTGTTATTACACATTCACCATGGTTCCTTTCTGTTTATAACACATTCACCATGGTTCCTTTCTGTTATAACACATTCACCATGGTTCCTTTCTGTTATAACACATTCACCATGGTTCCTTTCTGTTATAACACATTCACCATGGTTCCTTTCTGTTATTACACATTCACCATGGTTCCTTTCTGTTATAACACATTCACCATGGTTCCTTTCTGTTATAACACATTCACCATGGTTCCTTTCTGTTATAACACATTCACCATGGTTCCTTTCTGTTATAACACATTCACCATGGTTCCTTTCTGTTATAACACATTCACCATGGTTCCTTTCTGTTATAACACATTCACCATGGTTCCTTTCTGTTATAACACATTCACCATGGTTCCTTTCTGTTATAACACATTCACCATGGTTCCTTTCTGTTATAACACATTCACCATGGTTCCTTTCTGTTATAACACATTCACCATGGTTCCTTTCTGTTATAACACATTCACCATGGTTCCTTTCTGTTATAACACATTCACCATGGTTCCTTTCTGTTATAACACATTCACCATGGTTCCTTTCTGTTATAACACATTCACCATGGTTCCTTTCTGTTATAACACATTCACCATGGTTCCTTTCTGTTATAACACATTCACCATGGTTCCTTTCTGTTATAACACATTCACCATGGTTCCTTTCTGTTATAACACATTCACCATGGTTCCTTTCTGTTATTACACATTCACCATGGTTCCTTTCTGTTATAACACATTCACCATGGTTCCTTTCTGTTATAACACATTCACCATGGTTCCTTTCTGTTATAACACATTCACCATGGTTCCTTTCTGTTATAACACATTCACCATGGTTCCTTTCTGTTATTACACATTCACCATGGTTCCTTTCTGTTATAACACATTCACCATGGTTCCTTTCTGTTATAACACATTCACCATGGTTCCTTTCTGTTATTACACATTCACCATGGTTCCTTTCTGTTATAACACATTCACCATGGTTCCTTTCTGTTATAACACATTCACCATGGTTCCTTTCTGTTATAACACATTCACCATGGTTCCTTTCTGTTATAACACATTCACCATGGTTCCTTTCTGTTATAACACATTCACCATGGTTCCTTTCTGTTATTACACATTCACCATGGTTCCTTTCTGTTATAACACATTCACCATGGTTCCTTTCTGTTATTACACATTCACCATGGTTCCTTTCTGTTATAACACATTCACCATGGTTCCTTTCTGTTATTACACATTCACCATGGTTCCTTTCTGTTATAACACATTCACCATGGTTCCTTTCTGTTATAACACATTCACCATGGTTCCTTTCTGTTATAACACATTCACCATGGTTCCTTTCTGTTATAACACATTCACCATGGTTCCTTTCTGTTATAACACATTCACCATGGTTCCTTTCTGTTATAACACATTCACCATGGTTCCTTTCTGTTATAACACATTCACCATGGTTCCTTTCTGTTATAACACATTCACCATGGTTCCTTTCTGTTATAACACATTCACCATGGTTCCTTTCTGTTATAACACATTCACCATGGTTCCTTTCTGTTATAACACATTCACCATGGTTCCTTTCTGTTATAACACATTCACCATGGTTCCTTTCTGTTATAACACATTCACCATGGTTCCTTTCTGTTATAACACATTCACCATGGTTCCTTTCTGTTATAACACATTCACCATGGTTCCTTTCTGTTATAACACATTCACCATGGTTCCTTTCTGTTATTACACATTCACCATGGTTCCTTTCTGTTATTACACATTCACCATGGTTCCTTTCTGTTATAACACATTCACCATGGTTCCTTTCTGTTATTACACATTCACCATGGTTCCTTTCTGTTATAACACATTCACCATGGTTCCTTTCTGTTATAACACATTCACCATGGTTCCTTTCTGTTATTACACATTCACTATGGTTCCTTTCTGTTATAACACATTCACCATGGTTCCTTTCTGTTATTACACATTCACCATGGTTCCTTTCTGTTATAACACATTCACCATGGTTCCTTTCTGTTATGACACATTCACCATGGTTCCTTTCTGTTATAACACATTCACCATGGTTCCTTTCTGTTATAACACATTCACCATGGTTCCTTTCTGTTATTACACATTCACCATGGTTCCTTTCTGTTATAACACATTCACCATGGTTCCTTTCTGTTATAACACATTCACCATGGTTCCTTTCTGTTATAACACATTCACCATGGTTCCTTTCTGTTATAACACATTCACCATGGTTCCTTTCTGTTATAACACATTCACCATGGTTCCTTTCTGTTATAACACATTCACCATGGTTCCTTTCTGTTATAACACATTCACCATGGTTCCTTTCTGTTATTACACATTCACCATGGTTCCTTTCTGTTATAACACATTCACCATGGTTCCTTTCTGTTATAACACATTCACCATGGTTCCTTTCTGTTATTACACATTCACCATGGTTCCTTTCTGTTATAACACATTCACCATGGTTCCTTTCTGTTATTACACATTCACCATGGTTCCTTTCTGTTATAACACATTCACCATGGTTCCTTTCTGTTATAACACATTCACCATGGTTCCTTTCTGTTATAACACATTCACCATGGTTCCTTTCTGTTATAACACATTCACCATGGTTCCTTTCTGTTATAACACATTCACCATGGTTCCTTTCTGTTATAACACATTCACCATGGTTCCTTTCTGTTATTACACATTCACCATGGTTCCTTTCTGTTATAATACATTCACCATGGTTCCTTTCTGTTATAACACATTCACCATGGTTCCTTTCTGTTATAATACATTCACCATGGTTCCTTTCTGTTATTACACATTCACCATGGTTCCTTTCTGTTATAACACATTCACCATGGTTCCTTTCTGTTATGACACATTCACCTTGGTTCCTTTCTCAGAACAGAACACATGTTTTCAGTCTCAGATTAAATGAGTTTGTTTCCAGAGTCAACAATCAATAAGCACACACACACTTACACACCTCCACATATAACGCACCTCAAACAGACACAGCCCACGCCTCCTCTGTACGTGTGTATATGTGTGTGTGTTTGTGTGTGTGTGTGTGTTTATTGATTGTTGACTGGGTTACTCAATAGCTTTTGATGCTTCATGATTGCTGAGAGAGAGAGAGAAGAGAGAGAGAGAGGTTGGATAGCGCACTCTCAGAAGTACGCTAGTGCATTTTTATACTCCATCTCTCTATTCTCTCTATTCTCTCTCTCTCCTCTGTTCTCCCTCTATTCTCTCTATTCTCTTTCTCTTCTCTCTCTTCTCTATTCTCTCTCTTCTCTCTCTTCTCTCTCTCTGCTCTCTCATCTCTCCTCTCCTCTCTCTCTTCTCTCTCTCTTCTCTCTCTTCTCTCTCTTCTCTCCATTCTCTCTCTTCTCTCTCTTCTCTCCATTCTCTCCCTTCTCTCTCTTCTCTCCATTCTCTCTCTTCTCTCTCTTCTCTCTCTTCTCTCTCTTCTCTCCATTCTCTCTCTTCTCTCTCTTCTTTCTCTTCTCTCCATTCTCTCTCTTCTCTCCATTCTCTCTCTTCTCTCTCTTCTCTCTCTCTTCTCTCTCTTCTCTCTCTTCTTTCTCTTCTCTCCATTCTCTCCATTCTCTCTCTTCTCTCTCTTCTTTACTCTCTCTTCTCTCTATTCTCTCTCTATCTCTATCTTTTGACCAGATAACTGGTGTAGGCTAAGATGGTGTGTGTTTTGTGTTTGTGTGTGAGTGTGATGGCACGTAGGGAAAGGGTCTGTGAATGTGTACATCTGCCCTTCCAAACAATGAACAATGATCAAGTGTTACTAAAGCACATAGAGACGAACAAACAAGAGAGAGAGAGAGAGAGAGAGAGAGAGAGAGAGAAAAAGACAGCATGTATTAAAACTCTAAGCACAAGCCTGTCTCCCCTCCTAACAGATCCACCGTTTGCTGCTGTTCTGTGCACGCTGTGTGCGTTAGTGTGTGACGGAGATGAATGTTTCTGTTTTTATCAGTGTCATGCCAAGTGTCTCTCTCTCTCTCCTCGTTGTCTTGTCCACAAGGTACAGCAGGTTCGACACACACACACGGGAGGAGGAGTGTTTGTGTGTGTCGTCGTTGTCTGTGTGCTGAGTGTGGTTGGAGTTTTAGCTGAGTGAAGAGTCATACTTCAGTCCAATCCCCCGCTAGGAGTATTAACAATATGAACAACAACAGAACACTGTTCTGGACCCGCTGGTCTGTTGTGGCTGTTGCTCTCAGCTGGTGGAGATTCTCTCTGTCGACTTCCAGAGGAACACAGAATGGAGAGATAAAGAATAGAGGGAGAGAGAGAAATCTCTATCTCTCTCCATCTCTCTCTCTCTCTCTCTCTCTGACTGGTAATTTACATTTACATTTTAGTCATTTAGCAGACGCTCTTATCCAGAGCGACTTACAGTAGTGAATGCATACATTTCATACATTTTTCATACATTTCATACATTATTATTTTTTTTTGTACTTTTTTTGGTAATGACATTGAAGTATTGCTCTAACTAACTATTTTCTCTTGCTGTGTATGTTTCAGAGCCTCCATACTTCACTGCTGAACCCAGACTGAAGACTGTAGCAGCGGTGGACAGGAACGTCGACTTACACTGTCAGGCCAAGGGTAAGGCGCGTGTGTGTGTGCGTGTGTGTGTGTGCGTGTGTGTGTGTGTGTGTGTGTGTGTGTGTGTGTGTGTGTGTGTGTGTGTGTGTGTGTGTGTGTGTGTGTGTGTGTGTGTGTGTGTGTGTGTGTGTGTGTGTGTGTTGGTGTGTGTTGGTGTGTGTGTCGGTATGGTAAACACACACAAGGTGATTGATGAAGATAAACTTATTTTTGCTGGGTTACTCAATAGCTTTTGATGCTTCATGTGTGTGTGTGGCAATATCAATGAGCTATGAGCCCCACCCAACACTACATCTGTTTCCTGGGGTTCCATACAAAATCCCATCCCTACTAACATGGAGTCTTCCAATATGCCCATTCACACGAACCAACCATTCGGGACAGGCACTACAAAGCCAGCCCGATTACCATAGCTCTGGTCCTTATCCCAGCATACCCGGAAGCGACAGAGATGGAGAGAGAGGAGCAGAACCAAACAAACAACATGCTCATCCATAACATTGATAAGTACAATAAACATTGCTTAAATTAAACATGAACGCTTGTCTGTATAATAACCTGTTACTGACGGGTGGTAAGAATAAAGTGTGAAATGTATGTACTAAGATAGGGACGTTAACTTGTGTGTCGACCCACATTATTAACGCAGCTGATAACAGAGCAGGGAGGCGCGCTGAGTGTGTGTGTGTGTGTGTTAGTGTACCAAGCGCTGTCCGCGGCCAGTGATGGACTTCTCCGTCACATTACCTTCCTCCTCTCCTGAAGCGACCAGGTTCAGGAGCCGGGATAGTTAGTCCGCCGTGACGTTTTCTTTTCCTGCCTTGTGACGGACACAGAACCTGAGGGGCTGGAGCTCCAGATACCACCTGGTCACAGGAGAATTCCGGTCCTTCATGGTCTGGATCCAGGTCAGGGCTATGTGGTCCGTGTGCAGGTCAAATTCCCTCCCAAGAAGGTAGTAACGGAGGCTATCTAGTGCCCACTTTATAGCCAGGCACTCATTCTCGATTATCGAATACCTGGTTTCCCTGGGCAACAGCTTCCGACTCAGGTACAGCACAGGAAGCTCTTCTCCTGGCTCCCCTTGAGCCAGTACAGCTCCAATTCCCACAGCCGAAGCGTTCACCTGTACGAGAAACCTCTTCTGAAAATCAGGGCTCTGGAAAACAGGGAATGAGCACAGGCGTTTTTTCAGCATCATGAAAGCTTCCTCACTCTCCTCAGTCCACTTCACAGGGTTGCTGGCCACCTTTGAAGTGAGGTTGGTCAGAGGGACAGCGATGGTCGAAAACTGCGGAATGAATCTCCGGTACCACCCTGCCAGACCTAGGAAGGACTTCACCTTTTTCTTGGTTCTGGGTTGAGGGCTGTTCCTGATGGACTCCACTTTGTCCACCTGAGGCCGAACTTCACCCTTACCCAGCTGGTAACCCAGGTACTTTGTCTCCTGTTTTGCCGACTCACACTTCAGGAGGTTAAGCGTGAGGCCTGCATCATGGATCTTCCCCAGGACTCTGCTAAGATGCTGTATGTGCTCCTCCCAGGAGTGGCTGTAGATCACCACGTTGTCCAAGTAAGCAGCACAGCAATCGTCACAGTCCTGGAGGACCTTGTCCATCAGCCTCTGGAAAGTCGCAGGGGCCCCATGAAGGCCAAACAGCATAACCTTGAACTGGAACAGGCCCATTGGCATCCGGAAGGCAGTGTAGGCCTTCGATTGTTCGTCCAGGGGCACCTGACAGTACCCTTTGCAGAGATCCAATATGGTGATGTAATGAGCTCTCCCTATTCTCTCCAGCAAGTCGTCAATGCTGGGCATGGGGTAGGCATCAAACTGTGAGATGGCATACAACTTATGGAAGTCCATGCAGACGCGCAAAGAGCCATCTTTCTTTGGGACAATGACAATGGGGCTGCTCCATTCACTTGAAGACGGCTCGACAACATCCATCTCTATCCTTGAAGGCTACCACCAGCCTCTCAGGCACACGGTAAGGATGCTGGCAGACAGGGTTCTGGCCAGGCTTCAAACGGATGACGTGTTCCAGGACTTTGGTTCTTCCTGGTCTCTGACTGAAGAGGGCCGGATACCTGCCAAACAGCTGCTTCAGCTCATCTTGCTTGTCTTCTTCCAGGTGAGCCAGTATGACCTCCGCTCATCCTTTCCATGCCTCTGTGACCCCCCTCCGACACGTCCTCTTCTTCTACTCTGCGGACCAGAAAGGACTTCCCCTTGGAGAGTTCCTCTCTCTCCTCCCAGGCCTTGAGAAGGTTCACATGGTAGGTTTGCTTCTCCTTACCCTTGTCCGGGTGCAGCACCTCGTTGGTCACCGGACCCATCTTCCTCCCGATTAGGTATGGCCCTTGCCACTGCGCAAGGAGCTTGCTGGTAGACGAGGGAAGGAAGAGCAGGACGTTCTGTCCTGGCTCAAACTCTCTGTGGCAAGCGTGCTGGTAATACCCTCTCTTCTGGGCCTTCTCGGCTTGCTGAAGGTTTACCCTAGCTTCCTCTCGGTACCGCTCCAGCCTGTCTCGCATCTGGAGGATGTACTGGACAATCCCCTGTCCTGAGGTAGCTACTGGGGGACCTTCCCAGCACTTCTTCAGCAGGTCCAGTGGTCCCTGCACTGGCCACCCATAGAGGAGTTCAAATGGCGAGAAACCTGATGATGCCTGAGGCACCTCCCTGTAAGCAAAAAGCAGAAAGAATAACCACTTATCCCAGTCTTTACCAGTGTCGGCCACACACTTCCTCAGCATGTTCTTGTGCGTTTGATTGAACCTCTCTACGAGCCCATCCATTTGGGGATGGTAGGGAGTGGTTCTCAAGCCTTTAATGCCCAGCTGTTGGTGGAGTTGAACCATCAGTCGCGAAGTGAAGTTTGTCCCTTGGTCCGTCAGGATTTCATCTGGGATTCCTACACGAGAGAAGAGCTGAACAAGAGCACCGATTATTTTTGGAGTGGTTATGGAACGGAGTGGGAAGGCTTCTGGAAACCGGGTAGCATACTCACAGATCACCAGTATATACCCTTAACCTGCGCTACTCTTCTCCAAGGGTCCAACAATGTCCATTGCAATTCTCTTGAATGGGGTAGAGATAACTGGCAGTGAACATAGAGAAGCCCGGTCAGACCTATGGACAGCACTGGTTTTCTGGCATGTGGGGCTTGTTTTGCAGTATATTTGTACATCAGTATACATGGAGGGCCAAAAGAAACGGGAGCCTAAGATATGTCTTATGTTGCCCTAGATGGCCTGCCCATGGAACTGTATGTGCAAGGTTGAGAACAAGTGGTCTACATGTAGATGGCACCACTAACTTCCTGCTATCTGCCTCTGACCCAAGGTAGAGTATGTGGTTGTCTACTGTGTAAATCCCCCACATGAAGATTGGCTGTCCCCAGCTAAGGCCTTGTCAAACAAACCTTTCAAGGTTGCAACAGACTTCTGCAGTGTAGCAAAATTTTGTGGAACTTCCCATTGCACTTCTAACCCAGACACATCAGCAACAGGTACAGAGGTTCCCACATAGTTCTCAAGACGCCGCTGGCGGCGTGACTTTCTGGGCCCTTTGGTTCCCCCCTCACACAGACTATCACACAAGGTTTACAGAGGTTGTAAACCAGCTTTGGCCTGGGCACGAGTGACAACTGAGCATGACACGTGAACATCATACTGGCAAACTGATTGTTCATATAGCTGACCCCCCACACTTCCCAACAGATCAGAGAGTACAGGCACATCGCTCCCCAAAATCATCTCAAAAGATAGCTTCTCCATTACCCCAACTTTAAGGAGGTATTTCTGACCCTGAATCTCAACTGTGAGCTCATCTGTGGGCTGCTGCTACTGGTCACCGTGGACACATTGGATCAGTGTCTGGCGACCATAATCAATGTCATTAGCCTCTTACATCTAGACGTTCCGCTAGCGGAACACCTGCTCCAATATCCAATGAAAGGCGTGGCGCGAATTACAAATTCCTCAAAAATACAAAAACTTCCATTTTTCAAACATATGACTATTTTACACTATTTTAAAGACAAGACTCTCCTTTATCTAACCACACTGTCCGATTTCAAAAAGGCTTTACAACGAAAGCAAAACATTAGATTATGTCAGCAGAGTACCCAGCCAGAAATAATCAGACACCCATTTTTCAAGCTAGCATATAATGTCACAAAAAACAAAACCACAGATAAATGCAGCACTAACCTTTGATGATCTTCATCAGATGACACGCCTAGGACATTATGTTATACAATACATGCATGTTTTGTTCAATCAAGTTCATATTTATATCAAAAACCAGCTTTTTACATTAGCATGTGACGTTCAGAACTAGCATTCCCACCGAACACTTCCGGTGAATTTACTAAATTACTCACGATAAACGTTCACAAAAAATATAACAATTATTTAAAGAATTATAGATACAGAACTCCTTTATGCACTCGCTATGTCCGATTTTAAAATAGCTTTTCGGTGAAAGCACATTTTGCAATATTCTGAGTAGATAGCACGCCATCACAGGCTAGCTATTTTGACACCCACCAAGTTTGACCCTCACCAAACTCCGATTTACTATTAGAAAAGTTCGATTACCTTTCCTGTTCTTCGTCAGAATGCACTCCCAGGACTTCTACTTCAATAACAAATGTTGGTTTGGTTCAAAATAATCCATAGTTATATCCAAATAGCGGCGTTTTGTTCGTGCGTTCAAGACACTATCCAAGGGTGACGAAGGGTTACGCGCCCGACGCGTTTCGTGACAAAAAAAATCTAAATATTCCATTACCGTACTTCGAAGCATGTCAACCGCTGTTTAAAATCAATTTTTATGCTATTTTTCTCGTAAAAAAGCGATAATATTCCGACCGGGAGTCGTTGTTTACGTTCAAAGATGAAAGAATAAAAACATGGTGTCACCTCGTGCACGCGCCTCAGTCTCATAGTACTCTGACCGAGCACTATCCAAACGCGCTAATGTTTTTCAGCCAGGGCCTGCAAAGCCACGATTCAGCTTTTTGCCGCCTTCTGAGAGCCTATGGGAGCCGTAGGAAGTGTCACGTAACAGCACAGATCCCTTGTTTTGGATAGAGATGATCAAGAAGGCCAAGAAATGGTCAGACAGGGTACTTCCGGTACAGAATCTTCTCAGGTTTTGGCCTGCCAAATGAGTTCTGTTATACTCACAGACACCATTCAAACAGTTTTAGAAACTTTGGAGTGTTTTCTATCCAAAGCTAATAATTATATGCATATTCTAGTTTCTGGGCAGGAGTAATAATCAGATTAAATCGGGTACGTTTTTTTATCCGTCCGTGAAAATACTGCCCCCTATCCATAACAGGTTAACAGGTACATTACATTTTCTGATCAACGACAGAGAACTGCCGGTGTCAATCATTGCAGTAAGACTTTTACCATTCACTTTTACAGGTACCAAGACTGACCCTTCCCCAGTCTGTCTATTCTGAACACCATCCCTATCTGGGCACATAACACTAACCTGAGAGCTTGGATTTATGTAGTGGACACATTGAAGCTTTGTGCCCCTGCTGGACGGCAATAAAAACAGGTCAGACCCCTCCTATCAGAGCGAACTGCATGATCCTTTACCTCCCTCCTCCCAGACACATACTCCCCAGAGTTACCTTCACCATCTCTGGCGTCTCTGGTGTCCCTTGTGCCTGTGAAATTCCTTGGAGCGGGTGCTGCAGGTCGTGGTGGGCCCCCTTTATGTGCATTAAGGTACTGCAGTGCAAGCTTGGCCTCCATAAGCCCATCCTTGGGCTCGTGCTCTCGGACCCAGGTTAAAATGTCGTGTGGGAGAACTTGTAGAAGTTGCTCGAGGATGACGACCTCACCGATCTCGTCCTGTGTCTTCTCCTCCGGTCGAACCCATCGTCGGTAGAGGCCCTTGAGGCGGTGGTACGTCTCTGTCGGCGACTCACCCGATGGCATCGATGCAGCTCTGAAGCGTTGACGGTAGGTCTCCGGGGAGATGTCGAACTTCACCAGCAGCGCTTCCTTCAAAACCCTTGTAGACATTGGACAACCCCTCATCCATTGCTGTGTAAGCCTCTAAGGCCTTGCCCGTGAGCAATGGGGCAAGCCTGCAGGCCCACTCTACCTCCGGCCACTGCCACATCTTGGCCATTTGCTCAAACCTCAACAGGTAGTTTTCATTGTCCTCCCCCTGCTGGTATGAAGGCATCTTTGGCTCCTTCCTCAGGAATGCTGGAAGATGAACGTTAACACTGCTGGACTGGTCTCCTGGTGCTGGGCCTGGCCTCATCACTGCTTGGGGATCCTGCTGTGGAGTTGAAGTCCCCGCTGCGTCGAGCCTTTGTCACTCTGGTGGTGGCAGACCCAATCTTGGGTTCTCACTGACGAGCTCCGCTTGGTGAGGAGCTGTGAGGATAGATTGGCGTAGGCCCTGCTTGAGGTCTTCGTCCCTCCTCTCAAGGCAGGTGAAAAGTTGCTGGATAAAGGGCTACCATGGTTGGGTGTGGTTCTGGTCCCCCAGCTGCTCCTTCAGTCAGCTGGTCTTTTATGGCTGTATCTGCTGGTTCAACCGGTAGCTCCAGTGGTGCTGGTTGTGTTAGGCCCCTTGGTCTTCTTCCCCAGACAATTCCATGGTATTCCACCCTGTTTCAATTTTAGGTACCTTTTCTGACAGTTGATGCTGCTGCTGAGAACGGGATCCTGTACGCTTTCCTTTACGTCTCTTTTTGGAATTCACTGATTTGTGGTGCGCCATCCCACCGCTGCCACCATATGTCACGTAGAGTAGGCCAGAAGGCTAAACTGAAAAACCTAACCTCTCTCAAATAAAAAGACGGCGGAGCCGCAAAAGTACTTCTGTGAAAGGGTGTTTATTTACATAGTGAATCCGGAAGCAAAACAAAAGTACTGCTATCCAAAGTATACATTATGGGGACAGCTTAAAGACAAGGCTGCCCCGTCAACAGCTCAATCCATAATGCCCCTCCTTGAACTGAAAGAGAGGCTCAGCTGTTGGAGAGGTGTGTGTGTGTGTGTGTGTGTGTGTGTGTGTGTGTGTGTGTGTGTGTGTGTGTGTGTGTGTGTGTGTGTGTGTGGCGATATCAATGAGCTACGAGCCACAGTCAACACACACACCAAATCAGTTAGTGTTTTGTTGGGATGTTGTAGGTTATGTGTTTGGATTACTGCATCTGTTTCCTGGGGTTCCATATAACACATAACAACATGGAGTTCCATCTATACATACTGACACATAACAACATGGAGTTCCATCTATACATACTGACACATAACAACATGGAGTTCCATCTATACATACTGACACATAACAACATGGAGTTCCATCTATACATACTGACACATAACAACATGGAGTTCCATTCATCTATACATACTGACACATAACAACATGGAGTTCCATCTATACATACTGACACATAACAACATGGAGTTCCATCTATACATACTGACACATAACAACATGGAGTTCCATCTATACATACTGACACATAACAACATGGAGTTCCATCTATACATACTGACACATAACAACATGGAGTTCCATCTATACATACTGACACATAACAACATGGAGTTCCATCTATACATACTGACACATAACAACATGGAGTTCCATCTATACATACTGACACATAACAACATGGAGTTCCATCTATACATACTGACACATAACAACATGGAGTTCCATCTATACATACTGACACATAACAACATGGAGTTCATTATAAGGCTTAATAGGGCTGTATGTACAGTATGAAACATTATAAGGCTGAATAGGGCTGCATGTACAGTATAAAGCATTATAAGGCTGAATAGGGCTGCATGTACAGTATAAAGCATTATAAGGCTGAATAGGGCTGTATGTACAGTATAAAGCATTATAAGGCTGAATAGGGCTGTATGTACAGTATAAAGCATCAAAAGGCTGAATAGGGCTGTATGTACAGTATAAAGCATTATAAGGCTGAATAGGGCTATATGTACAGTATAAAGCATCAAAAGGCTGAATAGGGCTGTATGTACAGTATAAAGGATTATAAGGCTGAATAGGGCTGTATGTACAGTATAAAGCATTATAAGGCTGAATGTACAGTATAAAGCATTATAAGGCTGAATAGGGCTGGGTTGTTGAGGCTGATTAACCTTCAGTATTTTTGAGAGTTAATGACTGGAACTCATCTGGAAAATCAGACTCTCTTCAGGAACTGATTACAACTCTGCTGATGATTGGACATTACTTTAACTACCTCATATCACAGACACACACACACACACACACACACACACACACACACACACACACACACACACACACACACACACACACACACAGTCTTGCTCAAACTCACAGGGCCCTTCCAACTGGAGAGACCAGAGAAGAGAGAGGGTCAGTTGTAAATTGTTCTAACTATATGAATCTGTCTCTGTCAATCATGGAGGTCAGAGTTAAATATTATCTACTTGGCTTTTTTCAGCAAGATAATTCAGTCAGCGTGTCCCTTGTCCCCACCCTTACCCTGCTGTAGCCCTGCCACCTCTATATTCTATGGACTATTATCTACTCATTTGAATACACACTGGCATTCATATTATACACAATAGACTGTGTGTGTGTGTGTGTGTGTGTGTGTGTGTGTGTGTGTGTGTGTGTGTGTGTGTGTGTGTGTGTGTGTGTGTGTGTGTGTGTGTGTGTGTGTGTGTGCTGTGTGTGTCTGTGTGTCTGTGTGTAGGAGTCCCCTCGGCTCGTATAGACTGGTATAAAGACGCGGTGCCCGTATCCAAGCTAGCCAACCCTCGCTACAAGGTTACCGCGGCAACAGGTCTGACTGTGCGGAGAGTCCAACCAGGAGATGCTGGAATGTTCCAGTGTTTCGCTCGGGAACGCTGCCGGAGAGACACAGACACACACACAGCTGGTGGTTACTAGTGAGTTATACACACACACACACACACACACACACACACAGCTGGTGGATACTAGTGAGTTATACTGTACTTCTCTCTGTATTTCTGCGTTGATTGTAATCAGAATATTAATCTGTGCCCTCTGCTCTCCCTAGGTGTCACCCCCTCCTTCTCCCTCCTCCCCTCTGATCTCACCGTTACCGACGGCAACTCGGCTGTGTTCACCTGCGAGACCACTGGAGCCCCCAAACCTGCTGTCAGCTGGAGGAGAGGTACGCACACACACACACACACACACACACACACACACACACACACACACACACACACACACACACTCTCTGCCACTTCCACACTCAACCCCCAGAGGCTAGCAGCAACCGGGTCCAGGTGCTCTGTCAGGCCTTGATTAAGTCCACAGATGAAAGCAGCCGATTGGCCGTCTGTGACCGGAGGCCTCTCATCCTGCCAGTGTGTTAGTTCACCTCTTTAGTTTTTAATCAGGTATACTTTTTTTGAGTTTTTTGTTTTGTATATTGCATATTTTTTGGGGGTCACCACTTTGAACGAATACTAATCTGCTTGGACTGGCCGACCGAAAGGTCATGACTGAGCTGGCCCTGGAGGTAAGGTTGCTGTCTCCTGGGCATGTGTACATACAACATCTCCCTGGGTACATTCTGTCCCTGAGCAAGGCAGTTAACCCCCTACAACAACATCTCCCCTGGGTACATTCTGTCCCTGAGCAAGGCAATTAACCCCCTACAACAACATCTCCCTGGGTACATTCTGTCCCTGAGCAAGGCAATTAACCCCCTACAACAACATCTCCCTGGGTACATTCTGTCCCTGAGCAAGGCAATTAACCCCCTACAACAACATCTCCCTGGGTACATTCTGTCCCTGAGCAAGGCAATTAACCCCCTACAACAACATCTCCCTGGGTACATTCTGTCCCTGAGCAAGGCAATTAACCCCCTACAACAACATCTCCCTGGGTACATTCTGTCCCTGAGCAAGGCAGTTAACCCCCGTACACCAACATCTCCCTGGGTACATTCTGTCCCTGAGCAAGGCAGTTAACCCCCTACAACAACATCTCCCTGGGTACATTCTGTCCCTGAGCAAGGCAGTTAACCCCCCGTACACCAACATCTCCCTGGGTACATTCTGTCCCTGAGCAAGGCAGTTAACCCCCTACAACAACATCTCCCTGGGTACATTCTGTCCCTGAGCAAGGCAGTTAACCCCCCTACAACAACATCTCCCTGGGTACATTCTGTCCCTGAGCAAGGCAGTTAACCCCCCGTACACCAACATCTCCCTGGGTACATTCTGTCCCTGAGCAAGGCAGTTAACCCCCTACAACAACATCTCCCTGGGTACATTCTGTCCCTGAGCAAGGCAGTTAACCCCCCTACAACAACATCTCCCTGGGTACATTCTGTCCCTGAGCAAGGCAGTTAACCCCCTACAACAACATCTCCCTGGGTACATTCTGTCCCTGAGCAAGGCAGTTAACCCCCTACAACAACATCTCCCTGGGTACATTCTGTCCCTGAGCAAGGCAGTTAACCCCCTACAACAACATCTCCCTGGGTACATTCTGTCCCTGAGCAAGGCAGTTAACCCCCTACAACAACATCTCCCTGGGTACATTCTGTCCCTGAGCAAGGCAGTTAACCCCCGTACAACAACACATCCCTGGGTACAGATGATGGATTAAGTTAGCCCCATGCACCTCTCTGATTCAGAGGGGTTCAATGTGGAAGACACATTTCAGTTGAATGCATTCAGTAGTGACTGACTAGGTCTCCCCTTTCCCCTCAAAGATAGAGGAAGATACGTGTTTCCAATGATGTCATTGGTGTGCATCATGTGATCTCTTAGTCAATTATGAGTAGACGTGGGAAGATGGGTGAGTAAAATGTCATCCATTTTGAATTCAGGCTGGAACACAACAAAACGGGCAATAAGGGGTAAGAATACTTTCTGAAGGCACTGTAGGACAGAAACTTCAAAACAAACTTCCTTTTGATTTATTTTTTGTGACCATCTGTTTTTTGCCATGTATGAATATGTTATTCAATGTGTTTCTATTGGCTAATAGCAATAAGGCCAATTTCAATGTTTAACCAAATCATTTGTAAATGTATTTTTGATACATACGGGGTCCTCAAATTCACAATGAAATATTATCCATGGTAAAACAGGTAGAACCTGCCCCCAGGTCTTAGACCCCTAGTCTTAGAACCTTAGACTTAGACCCCTAGACTTAGAACCTTAGACTTAGACCCCTAGTCTTAGACCCCTAGTCTTAGAACCTTAGACTTAGACCCCTAGACTTAGAACCTTAGACTTAGACCCCTAGTCTTAGACCCCTAGTCTTAGACCCCTAGTCTTAGACCCCTAGACTTAGAACCTTAGACTTAGACCCCTAGTCTTAGACCCCTAGTCTCAGAACCTTAGACTTAGACCCCTAGACTTAGACCCCTAGTCTTAGACCCCTAGTCTTAGACCCCTAGTCTTAGACCCCTAGTCTTAGACCCCTAGACTTAGACCCCTAGACTTAGAACCTTAGACTTAGACCCCTAGTCTTAGACCCCTAGTCTTAGAACCTTAGACTTAGACCCCTAGTCTTAGACCCCTAGTCTGAGACCCCTAGTCTTAGAACCTTAGACTTAGACCCCTAGTCTTAGACCCCTAGACTTAGACCCCTAGACTTAGACCCCTAGACTTAGACCCCTAGACATAGACCCCTAGACATAGACCCCTAGACTTAGACCCCTAGACTTAGACCCCTAGACTTAGACCCCTAGTCTTAGACCCTTAGACTTAGCGGGCACAATGATATTAGCAGGCTAGCTAATTGGTTTCGTAACTGTCTGTTGTGTGTGTGTGTGTGTGTGTGTGTGTGTGTGTGTGTGTGTGTGTGTGTGTGTGTGTGTGTGTGTGTGTGTGTGTGTGTGTGTGTGTGAAGGTTCCCTGCTCCTGGCCAGTGGGACGGTCCAGATTCCCAGGTTCACCCTGCTGGAGTCAGGTGGTCTGCTGGTTGAGCCAATCAGGATGGAAGATTCTGGCGACTACACCTGTACTGCCACTAGCGCAGACGGATCCATCAACGCTACTGCTGCTCTCACTGTCTGGAGTCAGTAACACACACACACACACACACAGACACACACTCTCACTGTCTGAAGTCAGTAACACACACACACACACACACAGACACACACTCTCACTGTCTGGAGTCAGTAACACACACACACACACACACACACACACACACACACACACACACACACACACAACTCACTGTCTGGAGTCAGGAACACACACACACACACACACACACACACACACACACACACACACACACACACACACACACACACACTCTCACTGTCTGGAGTCAGTAACACACACACACACACACAAACTCACACACACACACACACACACACACACACACACACACACACACACACACACACAACTCACTGTCTGGAGTCAGTAACACACACACACACACACACACACACACTCTCACTGTCTGGAGTCAGTAACACACACACACACACACACACACACACACACACACACACACACACACACACACACACACACACACACACACACACACACACACACACACACACACACACTCTCACTGTCTGGAGTCAGTAACACACACACACACACACACACACACACACACTCTCACTGTCTGAGTCAGTAACACACACACATACACACACACACTCTCACTGTCTGGAGTCAGTAACACACACACACACACACTGTCTGGAGTCAGTAACACACACACACACTGTCTGGAGTCAGTAACACAGCACACACACACACACACACACACACACACACACACACACACACACACACACACACACACACACACACACACACACTCTCACTGTCTGGAGTCAGTAACACACACACACACACACACACACACACACACACACACTCTCACTGTCTGGAGTCAGTAACACACACACATACACACACACACTCTCACTGTCTGGAGTCAGTAACACACACACACACACACTGTCTGGAGTCAGTAACACACACACACACACACACTGTCTGGAGTCAGTAACACAGACACACACACACACACACACACACACACACACACACACACACACACACACACACACACACACACACACACACACAGTCTGGAGTCAGTAACACACACACACACACACACACACACACACACACACACACACACACACACACACACACACACATCTAACTGTCTGGAGTCAGTAACACACACACACACACACACACACTCACACACACACACACACACACACACACACACACTGTCTGGAGTCAGTAACACACACACACACACACACACACACACACTCTAACTGTCTGGAGTCAGTAACACACACACACACACATACACACACACACTCTAACAGTCTGGAGTCAGTAACACACACACACACACACACACACACACACACACACACACACACACACACACACACACACACACACACACACACACACACACACACACACACACTGTCTGGAGTCAGTAACACACACACACACAGTCTGGAGTCAGTAACACACACACACACACACACACACACACACACACACACACACACACACATCTAACTGTCTGGAGTCAGTAACACACACACACACACTCTCACTGTCTGGAGTCAGTAACACACACACACACACACGCACACACACACACACACACACACTGTCTGGAGTCAGTAACACACACACACACACACACAAAGAGATGCATGCACGCACAGGCGCACGCGCACACGTGCACACACATAGTGACGCACGAGACACACAGTAACACACACACACACACACACACACAAAGAGACACACACACACACACACAACTCTCAGTATGGTTTCTAAGAAATTGACCAGTCAGACGAGCTCAGAACACTGCCCTCATCTCATCTGTCCAATCACATTACCCGGAACACTGCTACACCAGATCGACAGGCTCTGTTTTTGAGACGGGGTTGGCTGGTTGTGTGATCAGCTGTTCATTTTGATTGAAAAGATGATTAGATGAAGGATTTGATTTGGTTCTGGTTCAGTCCAGTTTGGTTTGGATCAGATACAAGTCTAGAAACATCCTCTCTCTGTCACAGTCTGTATCCCAGTCACATCTAATGTTAAACTAACTGACCTCCTATCCCAGTCACATCTAATGGTACACTAACTGACCTCCTATCCCAGTCACATCTAATGGTACACTAACTGACCTCCTATCCCAGTCACATCTAATGGTAAACTAACTGACCTCCTATCCCAGTCACATCTAATGGTAAACTAACTGACCTCCTATCCCAGTCACATCTAATGGTAAACTAACTGACCTCCTATCCCAGTCACATCTAATGGTAAACTAACTGACCTCCTATCCCAGTCACATCTAATGGTACACTAACTGATCTCCTATCCCAGTCACATCTAATGGTAAACTAACTGACCTCCTATCCCAGTCACATCTAATGGTACACTAACTGACCTCCTATCCCAGTCACATCTAATGGTACACTAACTGACCTCCTATCCCAGTCACATCTAATGGTACACTAACTGACCTCCTATCCCAGTCACATCTAATGGTACACTAACTGACCTCCTATCCCAGTCACATCTAATGGTACACTAACTGACCTCCTATCCCAGTCACATCTAATGGTACACTAACTGACCTCCTATCCCAGTCACATCTAATGGTACACTAACTGACCTCCTATCCCAGTCACATCTAATGGTAAACTAACTGACCTCCTATCCCAGTCACATCTAATGGTAAACTAACTGACCTCCTATCCCAGTCACATCTAATGGTAAACTAACTGACCTCCTATCCCAGTCACATCTAATGGTACACTAACTGACCTCCTATCCCAGTCACATCTAATGGTACACTAACTGACCTCCTATCCCAGTCACATCTAATGGTACACTAACTGACCTCCTATCCCAGTCACATCTAATGGTAAACTAACTGACCTCCTATCCCAGTCACATCTAATGTTAAACTAACTGACCTCCTATCCCAGTCACATCTAATGGTAAACTAACTGACCTCCTATCCCAGTCACATCTAATGGTACACTAACTGACCTCCTATCCCAGTCACATCTAATGGTAAACTAACTGACCTCCTATCCCAGTCACATCTAATGGTACACTAACTGACCTCCTATCCCAGTCACATCTAATGGTAAACTAACTGACCTCCTATCCCAGTCACATCTAATGGTACACTAACTGACCTCCTATCCCAGTCACATCTAATGGTAAACTAACTGACCTCCTATCCCAGTCACATCTAATGGTACACTAACTGACCTCCTATCCCAGTCACATCTAATGGTAAACTAACTGACCTCCTATCCCAGTCACATCTAATGGTACACTAACTGACCTCCTATCCCAGTCACATCTAATGGTACACTAACTGACCTCCTATCCCAGTCACATCTAATGGTACACTAACTGACCTCCTATCCCAGTCACATCTAATGGTACACTAACTGACCTCCTATCCCAGTCACATCTAATGGTACACTAACTGACCTCCTATCCCAGTCACATCTAATGGTACACTAACTGACCTCCTATCCCAGTCACATCTAATGGTACACTAACTGACCTCCTATCCCAGTCACATCTAATGGTACACTAACTGACCTCCTATCCCAGTCACATCTAATGGTACACTAACTGACCTCCTATCCCAGTCACATCTAATGGTACACTAACTGACCTCCTATCCCAGTCACATCTAATGGTACACTAACTGACCTCCTATCCCAGTCACATCTAATGGTACACTAACTGACCTCCTATCCCAGTCACATCTAATGGTACACTAACTGACCTCCTATCCCAGTCACATCTAATGGTACACTAACTGACCTCCTATCCCAGTCACATCTAATGGTACACTAACTGACCTCCTATCCCAGTCACATCTAATGGTACACTAACTGACCTCCTATCCCAGTCACATCTAATGGTACACTAACTGACCTCCTATCCCAGTCACATCTAATGGTACACTAACTGACCTCCTATCCCAGTCACATCTAATGGTACACTAACTGACCTCCTATCCCAGTCACATCTAATGGTACACTAACTGACCTCCTATCCCAGTCACATCTAATGTTAAACTAACTGACCTCCTATCCCAGTCACATCTAATGGTACACTAACTGACCTCCTATCCCAGTCACATCTAATGGTAAACTAACTGACCTCCTATCCCAGTCACATCTAATGGTACACTAACTGACCTCCTATCCCAGTCACATCTAATGGTACACTAACTGACCTCCTATCCCAGTCACATCTAATGGTAAACTAACTGACCTCCTATCCCAGTCACATCTAATGGTAAACTAACTGACCTCCTATCCCAGTCACATCTAATGGTACACTAACTGACCTCCTATCCCAGTCACATCTAATGGTACACTAACTGACCTCCTATCCCAGTCACATCTAATGGTAAACTAACTGACCTCCTATCCCAGTCACATCTAATGGTAAACTAACTGACCTCCTATCCCAGTCACATCTAATGGTACACTAACTGACCTCCTATCCCAGTCACATCTAATGGTACACTAACTGACCTCCTATCCCAGTCACATCTAATGGTACACTAACTGACCTCCTATCCCAGTCACATCTAATGGTACACTAACTGACCTCCTATCCCAGTCACATCTAATGGTACACTAACTGACCTCCTATCCCAGTCACATCTAATGGTACACTAACTGACCTCCTATCCCAGTCACATCTAATGGTACACTAACTGACCTCCTATCCCAGTCACATCTAATGGTAAACTAACTGACCTCCTATCCCAGTCACATCTAATGGTACACTAACTGACCTCCTATCCCAGTCACATCTAATGGTAAACTAACTGACCTCCTATCCCAGTCACATCTAATGGTAAACTAACTGACCTCCTATCCCAGTCACATCTAATGGTACACTAACTGACCTCCTATCCCAGTCACATCTAATGGTAAACTAACTGACCTCCTATCCCAGTCACATCTAATGGTAAACTAACTGACCTCCTATCCCAGTCACATCTAATGGTAAACTAACTGACCTCCTATCCCAGTCACATCTAATGGTACACTAACTGACCTCCTATCCCAGTCACATCTAATGGTACACTAACTGACCTCCTATCCCAGTCACATCTAATGGTAAACTAACTGACCTCCTATCCCAGTCACATCTAATGGTAAACTAACTGACCTCCTATCCCAGTCACATCTAATGGTACACTAACTGACCTCCTATCCCAGTCACATCTAATGGTAAACTAACTGACCTCCTATCCCAGTCACATCTAATGGTACACTAACTGACCTCCTATCCCAGTCACATCTAATGGTAAACTAACTGACCTCCTATCCCAGTCACATCTAATGGTACACTAACTGACCTCCTATCCCAGTCACATCTAATGGTAAACTAACTGACCTCCTATCCCAGTCACATCTAATGGTACACTAACTGACCTCCTATCCCAGTCACATCTAATGGTACACTAACTGACCTCCTATCCCAGTCACATCTAATGGTACACTAACTGACCTCCTATCCCAGTCACATCTAATGGTACACTAACTGACCTCCTATCCCAGTCACATCTAATGGTACACTAACTGACCTCCTATCCCAGTCACATCTAATGGTAAACTAACTGACCTCCTATCCCAGTCACATCTAATGGTACACTAACTGACCTCCTATCCCAGTCACATCTAATGGTAAACTAACTGACCTCCTATCCCAGTCACATCTAATGGTACACTAACTGACCTCCTATCCCAGTCACATCTAATGGTACACTAACTGACCTCCTATCCCAGTCACATCTAATGGTACACTAACTGACCTCCTATCCCAGTCACATCTAATGGTACACTAACTGACCTCCTATCCCAGTCACATCTAATGGTACACTAACTGACCTCCTATCCCAGTCACATCTAATGGTACACTAACTGACCTCCTATCCCAGTCACATCTAATGGTACACTAACTGACCTCCTATCCCAGTCACATCTAATGGTACACTAACTGACCTCCTATCCCAGTCACATCTAATGGTACACTAACTGACCTCCTATCCCAGTCACATCTAATGGTACACTAACTGACCTCCTATCCCAGTCACATCTAATGGTACACTAACTGACCTCCTATCCCAGTCACATCTAATGGTACACTAACTGACCTCCTATCCCAGTCACATCTAATGGTACACTAACTGACCTCCTATCCCAGTCACATCTAATGGTACACTAACTGACCTCCTATCCCAGTCACATCTAATGGTACACTAACTGACCTCCTATCCCAGTCACATCTAATGGTAAACTAACTGACCTCCTATCCCAGTCACATCTAATGGTACACTAACTGACCTCCTATCCCAGTCACATCTAATGGTACACTAACTGACCTCCTATCCCAGTCACATCTAATGGTACACTAACTGACCTCCTATCCCAGTCACATCTAATGGTACACTAACTGACCTCCTATCCCAGTCACATCTAATGGTACACTAACTGACCTCCTATCCCAGTCACATCTAATGGTACACTAACTGACCTCCTATCCCAGTCACATCTAATGGTAAACTAACTGACCTCCTATCCCAGTCACATCTAATGGTACACTAACTGACCTCCTATCCCAGTCACATCTAATGGTACACTAACTGACCTCCTATCCCAGTCACATCTAATGGTAAACTAACTGACCTCCTATCCCAGTCACATCTAATGTTAAACTAACTGACCTCCTATCCCAGTCACATCTAATGGTAAACTAACTGACCTCCTATCCCAGTCACATCTAATGGTAAACTAACTGACCTCCTATCCCAGTCACATCTAATGGTACACTAACTGACCTCCTATCCCAGTCACATCTAATGGTACACTAACTGACCTCCTATCCCAGTCACATCTAATGGTACACTAACTGACCTCCTATCCCAGTCACATCTAATGGTAAACTAACTGACCTCCTATCCCAGTCACATCTAATGGTACACTAACTGACCTCCTATCCCAGTCACATCTAATGGTACACTAACTGACCTCCTATCCCAGTCACATCTAATGGTACACTAACTGACCTCCTATCCCAGTCACATCTAATGTTAAACTAACTGACCTCCTATCCCAGTCACATCTAATGGTAAACTAACTGACCTCCTATCCCAGTCACATCTAATGGTAAACTAACTGACCTCCTATCCCAGTCACATCTAATGGTACACTAACTGACCTCCTATCCCAGTCACATCTAATGGTACACTAACTGACCTCCTATCCCAGTCACATCTAATGGTACACTAACTGACCTCCTATCCCAGTCACATCTAATGGTACACTAACTGACCTCCTATCCCAGTCACATCTAATGGTAAACTAACTGACCTCCTATCCCAGTCACATCTAATGGTACACTAACTGACCTCCTATCCCAGTCACATCTAATGGTAAACTAACTGACCTCCTATCCCAGTCACATCTAATGGTACACTAACTGACCTCCTATCCCAGTCACATCTAATGGTACACTAACTGACCTCCTATCCCAGTCACATCTAATGGTAAACTAACTGACCTCCTATCCCAGTCACATCTAATGTTAAACTAACTGACCTCCTATCCCAGTCACATCTAATGGTACACTAACTGACCTCCTATCCCAGTCACATCTAATGGTAAACTAACTGACCTCCTATCCCAGTCACATCTAATGGTAAACTAACTGACCTCCTATCCCAGTCACATCTAATGGTACACTAACTGACCTCCTATCCCAGTCACATCTAATGGTACACTAACTGACCTCCTATCCCAGTCACATCTAATGGTACACTAACTGACCTCCTATCCCAGTCACATCTAATGGTAAACTAACTGACCTCCTATCCCAGTCACATCTAATGGTAAACTAACTGACCTCCTATCCCAGTCACATCTAATGGTACACTAACTGACCTCCTATCCCAGTCACATCTAATGGTACACTAACTGACCTCCTATCCCAGTCACATCTAATGGTACACTAACTGACCTCCTATCCCAGTCACATCTAATGGTACACTAACTGACCTCCTATCCCAGTCACATCTAATGGTACACTAACTGACTTCCCTATCCCAGTCACATCTAATGGTAAACTAACTGACCTCCTATCCCAGTCACATCTAATGGTACACTAACTGACCTCCTATCCCAGTCACATCTAATGGTACACTAACTGACCTCCTATCCCAGTCACATCTAATGGTACACTAACTGACCTCCTATCCCAGTCACATCTAATGGTACACTAACTGACCTCCTATCCCAGTCACATCTAATGGTAAACTAACTGACCTCCTATCCCAGTCACATCTAATGGTACACTAACTGACCTCCTATCCCAGTCACATCTAATGGTACACTAACTGACCTCCTATCCCAGTCACATCTAATGGTAAACTAACTGACCTCCTATCCCAGTCACATCTAATGGTAAACTAACTGACCTCCTATCCCAGTCACATCTAATGGTACACTAACTGACCTCCTATCCCAGTCACATCTAATGTTAAACTAACTGACCTCCTATCCCAGTCACATCTAATGTTAAACTAACTGACCTCCTATCCCAGTCACATCTAATGGTACACTAACTGACCTCCTATCCCAGTCACATCTAATGGTACACTAACTGACCTCCTATCCCAGTCACATCTAATGGTACACTAACTGACCTCCTATCCCAGTCACATCTAATGGTACACTAACTGACCTCCTATCCCAGTCACATCTAATGGTACACTAACTGACCTCCTATCCCAGTCACATCTAATGGTACACTAACTGACCTCCTATCCCAGTCACATCTAATGGTAAACTAACTGACCTCCTATCCCAGTCACATCTAATGGTACACTAACTGACCTCCTATCCCAGTCACATCTAATGGTACACTAACTGACCTCATATCCCAGTCACATCTAATGGTAAACTAACTGACCTCCTATCCCAGTCACATCTAATGGTAAACTAACTGACCTCCTATCCCAGTCACATCTAATGGTAAACTAACTGACCTCCTATCCCAGTCACATCTAATGGTAAACTAACTGACCTCCTATCCCAGTCACATCTAATGGTAAACTAACTGACCTCCTATCCCAGTCACATCTAATGGTAAACTAACTGACCTCCTATCCCAGTCACATCTAATGGTAAACTAACTGACCTCCTATCCCAGTCACATCTAATGGTACACTAACTGACCTCCTATCCCAGTCACATCTAATGGTACACTAACTGACCTCCTATCCCAGTCACATCTAATGGTACACTAACTGACCTCCCTATCCCAGTCACATCTAATGGTAAACTAACTGACCTCCTATCCCAGTCACATCTAATGGTAAACTAACTGACCTCCTATCCCAGTCACATCTAATGGTACACTAACTGACCTCCTATCCCAGTCACATCTAATGGTACACTAACTGACCTCCTATCCCAGTCACATCTAATGGTACACTAACTGACCTCATATCCCAGTCACATCTAATGGTAAACTAACTGACCTCCTATCCCAGTCACATCTAATGGTAAACTAACTGACCTCCTATCCCAGTCACATCTAATGGTAAACTAACTGACCTCCTATCCCAGTCACATCTAATGGTAAACTAACTGACCTCCTATCCCAGTCACATCTAATGGTACACTAACTGACCTCCTATCCCAGTCACATCTAATGTTAAACTAACTGACCTCCTATCCCAGTCACATCTAATGGTAAACTAACTGACCTCCTATCCCAGTCACATCTAATGGTACACTAACTGACCTCCTATCCCAGTCACATCTAATGGTACACTAACTGACCTCCTATCCCAGTCACATCTAATGGTACACTAACTGACCTCCTATCCCAGTCACATCTAATGGTACACTAACTGACCTCCTATCCCAGTCACATCTAATGGTACACTAACTGACCTCCTATCCCAGTCACATCTAATGGTACACTAACTGACCTCCTATCCCAGTCACATCTAATGGTAAACTAACTGACCTCCTATCCCAGTCACATCTAATGGTACACTAACTGACCTCCTATCCCAGTCACATCTAATGGTAAACTAACTGACCTCATATCCCAGTCACATCTAATGGTAAACTAACTGACCTCCTATCCCAGTCACATCTAATGGTAAACTAACTGACCTCCTATCCCAGTCACATCTAATGGTACACTAACTGACCTCCTATCCCAGTCACATCTAATGGTACACTAACTGACCTCCTATCCCAGTCACATCTAATGGTAAACTAACTGACCTCCTATCCCAGTCACATCTAATGGTAAACTAACTGACCTCCTATCCCAGTCACATCTAATGGTACACTAACTGACCTCCTATCCCAGTCACATCTAATGGTACACTAACTGACCTCCTATCCCAGTCACATCTAATGGTACACTAACTGACCTCATATCCCAGTCACATCTAATGGTAAACTAACTGACCTCCTATCCCAGTCACATCTAATGGTAAACTAACTGACCTCCTATCCCAGTCACATCTAATGGTAAACTAACTGACCTCCTATCCCAGTCACATCTAATGTTAAACTAACTGACCTCCTCTCCCAGTCACATCTAATGGTACACTAACTGACCTCCTATCCCAGTCACATCTAATGTTAAACTAACTGACCTCCTATCCCAGTCACATCTAATGGTAAACTAACTGACCTCCTATCCCAGTCACATCTAATGGTACACTAACTGACCTCCTATCCCAGTCACATCTAATGGTACACTAACTGACCTCCTATCCCAGTCACATCTAATGGTACACTAACTGACCTCCTATCCCAGTCACATCTAATGGTACACTAACTGACCTCCTATCCCAGTCACATCTAATGGTACACTAACTGACCTCCTATCCCAGTCACATCTAATGGTACACTAACTGACCTCCTATCCCAGTCACATCTAATGGTAAACTAACTGACCTCCTATCCCAGTCACATCTAATGGTACACTAACTGACCTCCTATCCCAGTCACATCTAATGGTACACTAACTGACCTCCTATCCCAGTCACATCTAATGGTAAACTAACTGACCTCCTATCCCAGTCACATCTAATGGTACACTAACTGACCTCCTATCCCAGTCACATCTAATGGTACACTAACTGACCTCCTATCCCAGTCACATCTAATGGTACACTAACTGACCTCCTATCCCAGTCACATCTAATGGTACACTAACTGACCTCCTATCCCAGTCACATCTAATGGTACACTAACTGACCTCCTATCCCAGTCACATCTAATGGTACACTAACTGACCTCCTATCCCAGTCACATCTAATGGTACACTAACTGACCTCCTATCCCAGTCACATCTAATGGTAAACTAACTGACCTCCTATCCCAGTCACATCTAATGGTAAACTAACTGACCTCCTATCCCAGTCACATCTAATGGTAAACTAACTGACCTCCTATCCCAGTCACATCTAATGGTAAACTAACTGACCTCCTATCCCAGTCACATCTAATGGTACACTAACTGACCTCCTATCCCAGTCACATCTAATGGTACACTAACTGACCTCCTATCCCAGTCACATCTAATGGTAAACTAACTGACCTCCTATCCCAGTCACATCTAATGGTACACTAACTGACCTCCTATCCCAGTCACATCTAATGGTACACTAACTGACCTCCTATCCCAGTCACATCTAATGGTACACTAACTGACCTCCTATCCCAGTCACATCTAATGGTACACTAACTGACCTCCTATCCCAGTCACATCTAATGGTACACTAACTGACCTCCTATCCCAGTCACATCTAATGGTACACTAACTGACCTCCTATCCCAGTCACATCTAATGGTACACTAACTGACCTCCTATCCCAGTCACATCTAATGGTACACTAACTGACCTCCTATCCCAGTCACATCTAATGGTACACTAACTGACCTCATATCCCAGTCACATCTAATGGTACACTAACTGACCTCCTATCCCAGTCACATCTAATGGTAAACTAACTGACCTCCTATCCCAGTCACATCTAATGGTAAACTAACTGACCTCCTATCCCAGTCACATCTAATGGTAAACTAACTGACCTCCTATCCCAGTCACATCTAATGGTAAACTAACTGACCTCCCTATCCCAGTCACATCTAATGGTAAACTAACTGACCTCCTATCCCAGTCACATCTAATGGTAAACTAACTGACCTCCTATCCCAGTCACATCTAATGGTACACTAACTGACCTCCTATCCCAGTCACATCTAATGGTACACTAACTGACCTCCTATCCCAGTCACATCTAATGGTACACTAACTGACCTCCTATCCCAGTCACATCTAATGGTAAACTAACTGACCTCCTATCCCAGTCACATCTAATGGTAAACTAACTGACCTCCTATCCCAGTCACATCTAATGGTACACTAACTGACCTCCTATCCCAGTCACATCTAATGGTACACTAACTGACCTCCTATCCCAGTCACATCTAATGGTACACTAACTGACCTCCTATCCCAGTCACATCTAATGGTACACTAACTGACCTCCTATCCCAGTCACATCTAATGGTAAACTAACTGACCTCCTATCCCAGTCACATCTAATGGTAAACTAACTGACCTCCTATCCCAGTCACATCTAATGGTAAACTAACTGACCTCCTATCCCAGTCACATCTAATGGTACACTAACTGACCTCCTATCCCAGTCACATCTAATGGTACACTAACTGACCTCCTATCCCAGTCACATCTAATGGTAAACTAACTGACCTCCTATCCCAGTCACATCTAATGGTACACTAACTGACCTCCTATCCCAGTCACATCTAATGGTACACTAACTGACCTCCTATCCCAGTCACATCTAATGGTACACTAACTGACCTCCTATCCCAGTCACATCTAATGGTACACTAACTGACCTCCTATCCCAGTCACATCTAATGGTACACTAACTGACCTCCTATCCCAGTCACATCTAATGGTACACTAACTGACCTCCTATCCCAGTCACATCTAATGGTACACTAACTGACCTCCTATCCCAGTCACATCTAATGGTAAACTAACTGACCTCCTATCCCAGTCACATCTAATGGTACACTAACTGACCTCCTATCCCAGTCACATCTAATGGTAAACTAACTGACCTCCTATCCCAGTCACATCTAATGGTACACTAACTGACCTCCTATCCCAGTCACATCTAATGGTACACTAACTGACCTCCTATCCCAGTCACATCTAATGGTACACTAACTGACCTCCTATCCCAGTCACATCTAATGGTACACTAACTGACCTCCTATCCCAGTCACATCTAATGGTAAACTAACTGACCTCCTATCCCAGTCACATCTAATGGTACACTAACTGACCTCCTATCCCAGTCACATCTAATGGTACACTAACTGACCTCCTATCCCAGTCACATCTAATGGTACACTAACTGACCTCCTATCCCAGTCACATCTAATGGTACACTAACTGACCTCCTATCCCAGTCACATCTAATGGTAAACTAACTGACCTCCTATCCCAGTCACATCTAATGGTAAACTAACTGACCTCCTATCCCAGTCACATCTAATGGTACACTAACTGACCTCCTATCCCAGTCACATCTAATGGTACACTAACTGACCTCCTATCCCAGTCACATCTAATGGTACACTAACTGACCTCATATCCCAGTCACATCTAATGGTAAACTAACTGACCTCCTATCCCAGTCACATCTAATGGTAAACTAACTGACCTCCTATCCCAGTCACATCTAATGGTAAACTAACTGACCTCCTATCCCAGTCACATCTAATGGTAAACTAACTGACCTCCTATCCCAGTCACATCTAATGGTACACTAACTGACCTCCTATCCCAGTCACATCTAATGGTAAACTAACTGACCTCCTATCCCAGTCACATCTAATGGTACACTAACTGACCTCCTATCCCAGTCACATCTAATGTTAAACTAACTGACCTCCTATCCCAGTCACATCTAATGGTAAACTAACTGACCTCCTATCCCAGTCACATCTAATGGTACACTAACTGACCTCCTATCCCAGTCACATCTAATGGTACACTAACTGACCTCCTATCCCAGTCACATCTAATGGTACACTAACTGACCTCCTATCCCAGTCACATCTAATGGTACACTAACTGACCTCCTATCCCAGTCACATCTAATGGTACACTAACTGACCTCCTATCCCAGTCACATCTAATGGTACACTAACTGACCTCCTATCCCAGTCACATCTAATGGTACACTAACTGACCTCCTATCCCAGTCACATCTAATGGTACACTAACTGACCTCCTATCCCAGTCACATCTAATGGTACACTAACTGACCTCCTATCCCAGTCACATCTAATGGTAAACTAACTGACCTCCTATCCCAGTCACATCTAATGGTAAACTAACTGACCTCCTATCCCAGTCACATCTAATGGTAAACTAACTGACCTCCTATCCCAGTCACATCTAATGGTAAACTAACTGACCTCCTATCCCAGTCACATCTAATGGTAAACTAACTGACCTCCTATCCCAGTCACATCTAATGGTACACTAACTGACCTCCTATCCCAGTCACATCTAATGGTACACTAACTGACCTCCTATCCCAGTCACATCTAATGGTACACTAACTGACCTCCTATCCCAGTCACATCTAATGGTACACTAACTGACCTCCTATCCCAGTCACATCTAATGGTAAACTAACTGACCTCCTATCCCAGTCACATCTAATGGTACACTAACTGACCTCCTATCCCAGTCACATCTAATGGTACACTAACTGACCTCCTATCCCAGTCACATCTAATGGTACACTAACTGACCTCCTATCCCAGTCACATCTAATGGTACACTAACTGACCTCCTATCCCAGTCACATCTAATGGTAAACTAACTGACCTCCTATCCCAGTCACATCTAATGGTAAACTAACTGACCTCCTATCCCAGTCACATCTAATGGTACACTAACTGACCTCCTATCCCAGTCACATCTAATGGTAAACTAACTGACCTCCTATCCCAGTCACATCTAATGGTACACTAACTGACCTCCTATCCCAGTCACATCTAATGGTACACTAACTGACCTCCTATCCCAGTCACATCTAATGGTACACTAACTGACCTCATATCCCAGTCACATCTAATGGTAAACTAACTGACCTCCTATCCCAGTCACATCTAATGGTACACTAACTGACCTCCTATCCCAGTCACATCTAATGGTAAACTAACTGACCTCCTATCCCAGTCACATCTAATGGTACACTAACTGACCTCCTATCCCAGTCACATCTAATGGTACACTAACTGACCTCCTATCCCAGTCACATCTAATGTTAAACTAACTGACCTCCTATCCCAGTCACATCTAATGGTAAACTAACTGACCTCCTATCCCAGTCACATCTAATGGTACACTAACTGACCTCCTATCCCAGTCACATCTAATGGTACACTAACTGACCTCCTATCCCAGTCACATCTAATGGTACACTAACTGACCTCCTATCCCAGTCACATCTAATGGTACACTAACTGACCTCCTATCCCAGTCACATCTAATGGTACACTAACTGACCTCCTATCCCAGTCACATCTAATGGTACACTAACTGACCTCCTATCCCAGTCACATCTAATGGTACACTAACTGACCTCCTATCCCAGTCACATCTAATGGTACACTAACTGACCTCCTATCCCAGTCACATCTAATGGTACACTAACTGACCTCCTATCCCAGTCACATCTAATGGTAAACTAACTGACCTCCTATCCCAGTCACATCTAATGGTACACTAACTGACCTCCTATCCCAGTCACATCTAATGGTAAACTAACTGACCTCCTATCCCAGTCACATCTAATGGTACACTAACTGACCTCCTATCCCAGTCACATCTAATGGTAAACTAACTGACCTCCTATCCCAGTCACATCTAATGGTAAACTAACTGACCTCCTATCCCAGTCACATCTAATGGTACACTAACTGACCTCCTATCCCAGTCACATCTAATGGTACACTAACTGACCTCCTATCCCAGTCACATCTAATGGTACACTAACTGACCTCCTATCCCAGTCACATCTAATGGTACACTAACTGACCTCCTATCCCAGTCACATCTAATGGTAAACTAACTGACCTCCTATCCCAGTCACATCTAATGGTAAACTAACTGACCTCCTATCCCAGTCACATCTAATGGTACACTAACTGACCTCCTATCCCAGTCACATCTAATGGTACACTAACTGACCTCCTATCCCAGTCACATCTAATGGTACACTAACTGACCTCCTATCCCAGTCACATCTAATGGTACACTAACTGACCTCCTATCCCAGTCACATCTAATGGTACACTAACTGACCTCCTATCCCAGTCACATCTAATGGTACACTAACTGACCTCCTATCCCAGTCACATCTAATGGTACACTAACTGACCTCCTATCCCAGTCACATCTAATGGTACACTAACTGACCTCCTATCCCAGTCACATCTAATGGTACACTAACTGACCTCCTATCCCAGTCACATCTAATGGTAAACTAACTGACCTCCTATCCCAGTCACATCTAATGGTAAACTAACTGACCTCCTATCCCAGTCACATCTAATGGTAAACTAACTGACCTCCTATCCCAGTCACATCTAATGGTAAACTAACTGACCTCCTATCCCAGTCACATCTAATGGTAAACTAACTGACCTCCTATCCCAGTCACATCTAATGGTACACTAACTGACCTCCTATCCCAGTCACATCTAATGGTAAACTAACTGACCTCCTATCCCAGTCACATCTAATGGTACACTAACTGACCTCCTATCCCAGTCACATCTAATGGTACACTAACTGACCTCCTATCCCAGTCACATCTAATGGTACACTAACTGACCTCCTATCCCAGTCACATCTAATGGTACACTAACTGACCTCCTATCCCAGTCACATCTAATGGTACACTAACTGACCTCCTATCCCAGTCACATCTAATGGTACACTAACTGACCTCCTATCCCAGTCACATCTAATGGTAAACTAACTGACCTCCTATCCCAGTCACATCTAATGGTACACTAACTGACCTCCTATCCCAGTCACATCTAATGGTAAACTAACTGACCTCCTATCCCAGTCACATCTAATGGTAAACTAACTGACCTCCTATCCCAGTCACATCTAATGGTACACTAACTGACCTCCTATCCCAGTCACATCTAATGGTACACTAACTGACCTCCTATCCCAGTCACATCTAATGGTAAACTAACTGACCTCCTATCCCAGTCACATCTAATGGTACACTAACTGACCTCCTATCCCAGTCACATCTAATGGTACACTAACTGACCTCCTATCCCAGTCACATCTAATGGTACACTAACTGACCTCCTATCCCAGTCACATCTAATGGTACACTAACTGACCTCCTATCCCAGTCACATCTAATGGTACACTAACTGACCTCCTATCCCAGTCACATCTAATGGTACACTAACTGACCTCCTATCCCAGTCACATCTAATGGTACACTAACTGACCTCCTATCCCAGTCACATCTAATGGTACACTAACTGACCTCCTATCCCAGTCACATCTAATGGTAAACTAACTGACCTCCTATCCCAGTCACATCTAATGGTAAACTAACTGACCTCCCTATCCCAGTCACATCTAATGGTACACTAACTGACCTCCTATCCCAGTCACATCTAATGGTAAACTAACTGACCTCCTATCCCAGTCACATCTAATGGTACACTAACTGACCTCCTATCCCAGTCACATCTAATGGTACACTAACTGACCTCCTATCCCAGTCACATCTAATGGTACACTAACTGACCTCCTATCCCAGTCACATCTAATGGTAAACTAACTGACCTCCTATCCCAGTCACATCTAATGGTACACTAACTGACCTCCTATCCCAGTCACATCTAATGGTACACTAACTGACCTCCTATCCCAGTCACATCTAATGGTACACTAACTGACCTCCTATCCCAGTCACATCTAATGGTACACTAACTGACCTCCTATCCCAGTCACATCTAATGGTACACTAACTGACCTCCTATCCCAGTCACATCTAATGGTAAACTAACTGACCTCCTATCCCAGTCACATCTAATGGTACACTAACTGACCTCCTATCCCAGTCACATCTAATGGTACACTAACTGACCTCCTATCCCAGTCACATCTAATGGTACACTAACTGACCTCCTATCCCAGTCACATCTAATGGTACACTAACTGACCTCCTATCCCAGTCACATCTAATGGTACACTAACTGACCTCCTATCCCAGTCACATCTAATGGTACACTAACTGACCTCCTATCCCAGTCACATCTAATGGTACACTAACTGACCTCCTATCCCAGTCACATCTAATGGTACACTAACTGACCTCCTATCCCAGTCACATCTAATGGTACACTAACTGACCTCCTATCCCAGTCACATCTAATGGTAAACTAACTGACCTCCTATCCCAGTCACATCTAATGGTACACTAACTGACCTCCTATCCCAGTCACATCTAATGGTACACTAACTGACCTCCTATCCCAGTCACATCTAATGGTACACTAACTGACCTCCTATCCCAGTCACATCTAATGGTACACTAACTGACCTCCTATCCCAGTCACATCTAATGGTACACTAACTGACCTCCTATCCCAGTCACATCTAATGGTACACTAACTGACCTCCTATCCCAGTCACATCTAATGGTAAACTAACTGACCTCCTATCCCAGTCACATCTAATGGTACACTAACTGACCTCCTATCCCAGTCACATCTAATGGTACACTAACTGACCTCCTATCCCAGTCACATCTAATGGTACACTAACTGACCTCCTATCCCAGTCACATCTAATGGTACACTAACTGACCTCCTATCCCAGTCACATCTAATGGTACACTAACTGACCTCCTATCCCAGTCACATCTAATGGTAAACTAACTGACCTCCTATCCCAGTCACATCTAATGGTAAACTAACTGACCTCCTATCCCAGTCACATCTAATGGTACACTAACTGACCTCCTATCCCAGTCACATCTAATGGTAAACTAACTGACCTCCTATCCCAGTCACATCTAATGGTACACTAACTGACCTCCTATCCCAGTCACATCTAATGGTACACTAACTGACCTCCTATCCCAGTCACATCTAATGGTACACTAACTGACCTCCTATCCCAGTCACATCTAATGGTAAACTAACTGACCTCCTATCCCAGTCACATCTAATGGTACACTAACTGACCTCCTATCCCAGTCACATCTAATGGTACACTAACTGACCTCCTATCCCAGTCACATCTAATGGTAAACTAACTGACCTCCTATCCCAGTCACATCTAATGGTAAACTAACTGACCTCCTATCCCAGTCACATCTAATGGTACACTAACTGACCTCCTATCCCAGTCACATCTAATGGTACACTAACTGACCTCCTATCCCAGTCACATCTAATGGTACACTAACTGACCTCCTATCCCAGTCACATCTAATGGTACACTAACTGACCTCCTATCCCAGTCACATCTAATGGTAAACTAACTGACCTCCTATCCCAGTCACATCTAATGGTACACTAACTGACCTCCTATCCCAGTCACATCTAATGGTACACTAACTGACCTCCTATCCCAGTCACATCTAATGGTAAACTAACTGACCTCCTATCCCAGTCACATCTAATGGTACACTAACTGACCTCCTATCCCAGTCACATCTAATGGTACACTAACTGACCTCCTATCCCAGTCACATCTAATGGTAAACTAACTGACCTCCTATCCCAGTCACATCTAATGGTAAACTAACTGACCTCCTATCCCAGTCACATCTAATGGTACACTAACTGACCTCCTATCCCAGTCACATCTAATGGTACACTAACTGACCTCCTATCCCAGTCACATCTAATGGTAAACTAACTGACCTCCTATCCCAGTCACATCTAATGGTACACTAACTGACCTCCTATCCCAGTCACATCTAATGGTAAACTAACTGACCTCCTATCCCAGTCACATCTAATGGTAAACTAACTGACCTCCTATCCCAGTCACATCTAATGGTACACTAACTGACCTCCTATCCCAGTCACATCTAATGGTAAACTAACTGACCTCCTATCCCAGTCACATCTAATGGTACACTAACTGACCTCCTATCCCAGTCACATCTAATGGTACACTAACTGACCTCCTATCCCAGTCACATCTAATGGTACACTAACTGACCTCCTATCCCAGTCACATCTAATGGTACACTAACTGACCTCCTATCCCAGTCACATCTAATGGTACACTAACTGACCTCCCTATCCCAGTCACATCTAATGGTACACTAACTGACCTCCTATCCCAGTCACATCTAATGGTACACTAACTGACCTCCTATCCCAGTCACATCTAATGGTACACTAACTGACCTCCTATCCCAGTCACATCTAATGGTAAACTAACTGACCTCCTATCCCAGTCACATCTAATGGTACACTAACTGACCTCCTATCCCAGTCACATCTAATGGTAAACTAACTGACCTCCTATCCCAGTCACATCTAATGGTACACTAACTGACCTCCTATCCCAGTCACATCTAATGGTACACTAACTGACCTCCTATCCCAGTCACATCTAATGGTACACTAACTGACCTCCTATCCCAGTCACATCTAATGGTACACTAACTGACCTCCTATCCCAGTCACATCTAATGGTAAACTAACTGACCTCCTATCCCAGTCACATCTAATGGTACACTAACTGACCTCCTATCCCAGTCACATCTAATGGTACACTAACTGACCTCCTATCCCAGTCACATCTAATGGTAAACTAACTGACCTCCTATCCCAGTCACATCTAATGGTACACTAACTGACCTCCTATCCCAGTCACATCTAATGGTACACTAACTGACCTCCTATCCCAGTCACATCTAATGGTACACTAACTGACCTCCTATCCCAGTCACATCTAATGGTACACTAACTGACCTCCTATCCCAGTCACATCTAATGGTACACTAACTGACCTCCTATCCCAGTCACATCTAATGGTACACTAACTGACCTCCTATCCCAGTCACATCTAATGGTAAACTAACTGACCTCCTATCCCAGTCACATCTAATGGTACACTAACTGACCTCCTATCCCAGTCACATCTAATGGTAAACTAACTGACCTCCTATCCCAGTCACATCTAATGGTACACTAACTGACCTCCTATCCCAGTCACATCTAATGGTACACTAACTGACCTCCTATCCCAGTCACATCTAATGGTACACTAACTGACCTCCTATCCCAGTCACATCTAATGGTACACTAACTGACCTCCTATCCCAGTCACATCTAATGGTACACTAACTGACCTCCTATCCCAGTCACATCTAATGGTACACTAACTGACCTCCTATCCCAGTCACATCTAATGGTACACTAACTGACCTCCTATCCCAGTCACATCTAATGGTACACTAACTGACCTCCTATCCCAGTCACATCTAATGGTACACTAACTGACCTCCTATCCCAGTCACATCTAATGGTACACTAACTGACCTCCCTATCCCAGTCACATCTAATGGTACACTAACTGACCTCCTATCCCAGTCACATCTAATGGTACACTAACTGACCTCCTATCCCAGTCACATCTAATGGTACACTAACTGACCTCCTATCCCAGTCACATCTAATGGTAAACTAACTGACCTCCTATCCCAGTCACATCTAATGGTAAACTAACTGACCTCCTATCCCAGTCACATCTAATGGTACACTAACTGACCTCCTATCCCAGTCACATCTAATGGTACACTAACTGACCTCCTATCCCAGTCACATCTAATGGTACACTAACTGACCTCCTATCCCAGTCACATCTAATGGTACACTAACTGACCTCCTATCCCAGTCACATCTAATGGTACACTAACTGACCTCCTATCCCAGTCACATCTAATGGTACACTAACTGACCTCCTATCCCAGTCACATCTAATGGTACACTAACTGACCTCCTATCCCAGTCACATCTAATGGTACACTAACTGACCTCCTATCCCAGTCACATCTAATGGTAAACTAACTGACCTCCTATCCCAGTCACATCTAATGGTACACTAACTGACCTCCTATCCCAGTCACATCTAATGGTACACTAACTGACCTCCTATCCCAGTCACATCTAATGGTACACTAACTGACCTCCTATCCCAGTCACATCTAATGGTACACTAACTGACCTCCTATCCCAGTCACATCTAATGGTACACTAACTGACCTCCTATCCCAGTCACATCTAATGGTAAACTAACTGACCTCCTATCCCAGTCACATCTAATGGTACACTAACTGACCTCCTATCCCAGTCACATCTAATGGTACACTAACTGACCTCCTATCCCAGTCACATCTAATGGTACACTAACTGACCTCCTATCCCAGTCACATCTAATGGTACACTAACTGACCTCCTATCCCAGTCACATCTAATGGTACACTAACTGACCTCCTATCCCAGTCACATCTAATGGTACACTAACTGACCTCCTATCCCAGTCACATCTAATGGTACACTAACTGACCTCCTATCCCAGTCACATCTAATGGTACACTAACTGACCTCCTATCCCAGTCACATCTAATGGTACACTAACTGACCTCCTATCCCAGTCACATCTAATGGTACACTAACTGACCTCCTATCCCAGTCACATCTAATGGTACACTAACTGACCTCCTATCCCAGTCACATCTAATGGTAAACTAACTGACCTCCTATCCCAGTCACATCTAATGGTACACTAACTGACCTCCTATCCCAGTCACATCTAATGGTACACTAACTGACCTCCTATCCCAGTCACATCTAATGGTACACTAACTGACCTCCTATCCCAGTCACATCTAATGGTACACTAACTGACCTCCTATCCCAGTCACATCTAATGGTACACTAACTGACCTCCTATCCCAGTCACATCTAATGGTACACTAACTGACCTCCTATCCCAGTCACATCTAATGGTACACTAACTGACCTCCTATCCCAGTCACATCTAATGGTACACTAACTGACCTCCTATCCCAGTCACATCTAATGGTACACTAACTGACCTCCTATCCCAGTCACATCTAATGGTACACTAACTGACCTCCTATCCCAGTCACATCTAATGGTACACTAACTGACCTCCTATCCCAGTCACATCTAATGGTACACTAACTGACCTCCTATCCCAGTCACATCTAATGGTAAACTAACTGACCTCCTATCCCAGTCACATCTAATGGTACACTAACTGACCTCCTATCCCAGTCACATCTAATGGTAAACTAACTGACCTCCTATCCCAGTCACATCTAATGGTACACTAACTGACCTCCTATCCCAGTCACATCTAATGGTACACTAACTGACCTCCTATCCCAGTCACATCTAATGGTACACTAACTGACCTCCTATCCCAGTCACATCTAATGGTACACTAACTGACCTCCTATCCCAGTCACATCTAATGGTACACTAACTGACCTCCTATCCCAGTCACATCTAATGGTACACTAACTGACCTCCTATCCCAGTCACATCTAATGGTAAACTAACTGACCTCCTATCCCAGTCACATCTAATGGTACACTAACTGACCTCCTATCCCAGTCACATCTAATGGTACTACTAACTGACCTCCTATCCCAGTCACATCTAATGGTACACTAACTGACCTCCTATCCCAGTCACATCTAATGGTACACTAACTGACCTCCTATCCCAGTCACATCTAATGGTACACTAACTGACCTCCTATCCCAGTCACATCTAATGGTACACTAACTGACCTCCTATCCCAGTCACATCTAATGGTACACTAACTGACCTCCTATCCCAGTCACATCTAATGGTACACTAACTGACCTCCTATCCCAGTCACATCTAATGGTACACTAACTGACCTCCTATCCCAGTCACATCTAATGGTAAACTAACTGACCTCCTATCCCAGTCACATCTAATGGTAAACTAACTGACCTCCTATCCCAGTCACATCTAATGTTAAACTAACTGACCTCCTATCCCAGTCACATCTAATGGTACACTAACTGACCTCCTATCCCAGTCACATCTAATGGTACACTAACTGACCTCCTATCCCAGTCACATCTAATGGTACACTAACTGACCTCCTATCCCAGTCACATCTAATGGTACACTAACTGACCTCCTATCCCAGTCACATCTAATGGTACACTAACTGACCTCCTATCCCAGTCACATCTAATGGTACACTAACTGACCTCCTATCCCAGTCACATCTAATGGTACACTAACTGACCTCCTATCCCAGTCACATCTAATGGTACACTAACTGACCTCCTATCCCAGTCACATCTAATGGTACACTAACTGACCTCCTATCCCAGTCACATCTAATGGTACACTAACTGACCTCCTATCCCAGTCACATCTAATGGTAAACTAACTGACCTCCTATCCCAGTCACATCTAATGGTAAACTAACTGACCTCCTATCCCAGTCACATCTAATGGTACACTAACTGACCTCCTATCCCAGTCACATCTAATGGTAAACTAACTGACCTCCTATCCCAGTCACATCTAATGGTACACTAACTGACCTCCTATCCCAGTCACATCTAATGGTACACTAACTGACCTCCTATCCCAGTCACATCTAATGGTACACTAACTGACCTCCTATCCCAGTCACATCTAATGTTAAACTAACTGACCTCCTATCCCAGTCACATCTAATGGTAAACTAACTGACCTCCTATCCCAGTCACATCTAATGGTACACTAACTGACCTCCTATCCCAGTCACATCTAATGGTACACTAACTGACCTCCTATCCCAGTCACATCTAATGGTACACTAACTGACCTCCTATCCCAGTCACATCTAATGGTACACTAACTGACCTCCTATCCCAGTCACATCTAATGGTACACTAACTGACCTCCTATCCCAGTCACATCTAATGGTACACTAACTGACCTCCTATCCCAGTCACATCTAATGGTAAACTAACTGACCTCCTATCCCAGTCACATCTAATGGTACACTAACTGACCTCCTATCCCAGTCACATCTAATGGTACACTAACTGACCTCATATCCCAGTCACATCTAATGGTAAACTAACTGACCTCCTATCCCAGTCACATCTAATGGTAAACTAACTGACCTCCTATCCCAGTCACATCTAATGGTAAACTAACTGACCTCCTATCCCAGTCACATCTAATGGTAAACTAACTGACCTCCTATCCCAGTCACATCTAATGGTACACTAACTGACCTCCTATCCCAGTCACATCTAATGGTACACTAACTGACCTCCTATCCCAGTCACATCTAATGGTAAACTAACTGACCTCCTATCCCAGTCACATCTAATGGTAAACTAACTGACCTCCTATCCCAGTCACATCTAATGGTAAACTAACTGACCTCCTATCCCAGTCACATCTAATGGTACACTAACTGACAGCCTTTTCTGACACAAACAGTGTACAAACTCAAATCAAATCAAAATCAAATGTATTTATAAAGCCCTTCTTACATCAGCTGATATCTCAAAGTGCTGTACAGAAACCCAGCCTAAAACCACAAACAGCAAGCAATGCAGATGTAGAAGCACGGTGGCTAGGAAAAACTCCCTAGGAAAAACTCCCTAGAAAGGCCAAGACCTAGGAAGAAACCTAGAGAGGAACCAGGCTATGAGGGGTGGCCAATCCTCTTCTGGCTGTGCCGGGTGGAGATTATAACAGAACATGGCCAAGATGTTTAAATGTTCATAAATGACCAGCGTGGTGAAATAATAATTTTCACAGTTGTCGAGGGTGTAACAAGTCAGCACCTCAAGAGTAAGTGTCAGTTGGCTTTTTCATAGCCGATCAGTCAGAGTATCTCTACCGCTCCTGTTGTCTCTAGAGAGTTGAAAACAGCAGGTCTGGGACAGGTAGCACGCCCGGTGAACAGGTCAGGGTTCCAGCAGGTCTGGGACAGGTAGCACGTCCAGTGAACAGGTCAGGGTTCCAGCAGGTCTGGGACAGACAGCAGGTCTGGGACAGGTAGCACGTCCGGGGAACAGGTCAGGGTTCCATAGCCGCAGGCAGAACAGTTGAAACTGAAACTGACACCCTATTCTGACTCATGTAGTGTACAAACTGACACCCTATTCTGACACATGTAGTGTACAGACTGACACCCTATTCTGACACAAATAGTGTACAAACTGACACCCTATTCTGACACATATAGTGTACAAACTGACACCCTATTCTGACACATGTAGTGTACAAACTGACTCCCTATTCTGACACAAATAGTGTACAAACTGACACCCTATTCTGACACAAATAGTGTACAAACTGACACCCTATTCTGACACAAATAGTGTACAAATTGAAACTCTAGATCTCGCCAGCTTGTAGTTCAAAACCCCAGAAGTGACCTCTGGTTGGTTCAGCCATCCCTATGGGAGAAATGAATGGAGAATTAAGAGAGTTGGAATAAACACTGAAAATAAGGTGTGAGATCTTCTGCTTTGTTCTATGAGATAATATCATGATGATGATGACCCCCTAACCTCTAACCTCTCTCTGCAGTTCGTACATTTATCTCCGTCCCGCCGGTGGACCAGAGGGTCATCAAGGGAACCACGGCAACCCTGGACTGTAACGCTACACACGACCCCAGGGTCAACATCAGGTAGGGGAGGGTGTGTGTGTGTTAACATCAGGTAGGGGAGGGTGTGTGTTAACATCAGGTAGGGGAGGGTGTGTGTGTGTTAACATCAGGTAGGGGAGGGTGTGTGTGTGTGTTAACCTCTCTAGGGTAGGTGGCACCAAATCGTCCCACCTACGTAACAGCCAGTGTAATCCCGTGGCGCGTTATTCAAAAACCTCAAAAATGCAAAAACTTCAATTTTTCAAACATATGACTATTTTACACCATTTTAAAGACAAGACTCTCGTTAATCTAACCACACTGTCCGATTTCAAAAAGGCTTTACAACGAAAGCAAAACATTAGATTATGTCAGCAGAGTACCCAGCTACAAATAATCAGACACCCATTTTTCAAGCTAGCATATAATGTCACATAAACCCAAACCACAGCTAAATGCAGCACTAACCTTTGATGATCTTCATCAGATGACAACCCTAGGACATTATGTTATACAATACATGCATGTTTTGTTCAATCAAGTTCATATTTATATCAAAAACAGCTTTTACATTAGCATGTGACTAGCATGTGACTAGCATTCCCACCGAACACTGCCGGTGAATTTACTAAATTACTCACGATAAACGTTCACAAAAAGCATAACAATTATTTTAAGAATTATAGATACAGAACTCCTCTATGCACTCGATATGTCCGATTTTAAAATAGCTTTTCGGTGAAAGCACATTTTACAATATTCTCAGTAGATAGCCCGGCATCACAGGGCTAGCTATTTAGACACCCAGCAAGTTTAGCACTCACCAAAGTCAGATTTACTATAAGAAAAATGTTATTACCTTTGCTGTCTTCGT
>NC_059453.1:7012500-7035000 GCF_905237065.1 Salmo salar
TAGGTTATACACTAGAGAGGGAGAGAGGAGGTAGAGATGTAGGTTATACACTAGAGAGGGAGAGAGGAGGTAGAGATGTAGGTTATACACTAGAGAGGGAGAGAGGAGGTAGAGATGTAGGTTATACACTAGAGAGGGAGAGAGGGAGGTAGAGATGTAGGTTATACACTAGAGAGGGAGAGAGAGGAGGTAGAGATGTAGGTTATACACTAGAGAGGGAAAGATGATATAGATGTAGGTTATACACTAGAGAGGGAGAGAGGAGGTAGAGATGTAGGTTATACACTAGAGAGGGAGAGAGGAGGTAGAGATGTAGGTTATACACTAGAGAGGGAGAGAGAGGAGGTAGAGATGTAGGTTATACACTAGAGAGGGAGAGAGAGGAGGTAGAGATGTAGGTTATACACTAGAGAGGGAGAGAGAGGAGGTAGAGATGTAGGTTATACACTAGAGAGGGAGAGAGGAGGTAGAGATGTAGGTTATACACTAGAGAGGGAGAGAGGAGGTAGAGATGTAGGTTATACACTAGAGAGGGAGAGAGGAGGTAGAGATGTAGGTTATACACTAGAGAGGGAGAGAGAGAGGTAGAGATGTAGGTTATACACTAGAGAGGGAGAGAGGAGGTAGAGATGTAGGTTATACACTAGAGAGGGAGAGAGGAGGTAGAGATGTAGGTTATACACTAGAGAGGGAGAGAGGAGGTAGAGATGTAGGTTATACACTAGAGAGGGAGAGAGGAGGTAGAGATGTAGGTTATACACTAGAGAGGGAGAGAGGAGGTAGAGATGTAGGTTATACACTAGAGAGGGAGAGAGGAGGTAGAGATGTAGGTTATACACTAGAGAGGGAGAGAGGAGGTAGAGATGTAGGTTATACACTAGAGAGGGAGAGAGGAGGTAGAGATGTAGGTTATACACTAGAGAGGGAGAGAGGAGGTAGAGATGTAGGTTATACACTAGAGAGGGAGAGAGGGAGGTAGAGATGTAGGTTATACACTAGAGAGGGAGAGAGGAGGTAGAGATGTAGGTTATACACTAGAGAGGGAGAGAGGAGGTAGAGATGTAGGTTATACACTAGAGAGGGAGAGAGGAGGTAGAGATGTAGGTTATACACTAGAGAGGGAGAGAGGAGGTAGAGATGTAGGTTATACACTAGAGAGGGAGAGAGGGAGGTAGAGATGTAGGTTATACACTAGAGAGGGAGAGAGGAGGTAGAGATGTAGGTTATACACTAGAGAGGGAGAGAGGAGGTAGAGATGTAGGTTATACACTAGAGAGGGAGAGAGGAGGTAGAGATGTAGGTTATACACTAGAGAGGGAGAGAGGAGGTAGAGATGTAGGTTATACACTAGAGAGGGAGAGAGGAGGTAGAGATGTGGGTTATACACTAGAGAGGGAGAGAGGAGGTAGAGATGTAGGTTATACACTAGAGAGGGAGAGAGGAGGTAGAGATGTGGGTTATACACTAGAGAGGGAGAGAGGAGGTAGAGATGTAGGTTATACACTAGAGAGGGAGAGAGGAGGTAGAGATGTAGGTTATACACTAGAGAGGGAGAGAGGAGGTAGAGATGTAGGTTATACACTAGAGAGGGAGAGAGGAGGTAGAGATGTAGGTTATACACTAGAGAGGGAGAGAGGAGGTAGAGATGTAGGTTATACACTAGAGAGGGAGAGAGGAGGTAGAGATGTAGGTTATACACTAGAGAGGGAGAGAGGAGGTAGAGATGTAGGTTATACACTAGAGAGGGAGAGAGGAGGTAGAGATGTAGGTTATACACTAGAGAGGGAGAGAGGAGGTAGAGATGTAGGTTATACACTAGAGAGGGAGAGAGGAGGTAGAGATGTAGGTTATACACTAGAGAGGGAGAGAGGAGGTAGAGATGTAGGTTATACACTAGAGAGGGAGAGAGGAGGTAGAGATGTAGGTTATACACTAGAGAGGGAGAGAGGAGGTAGAGATGTAGGTTATACACTAGAGAGGGAGAGAGGAGGTAGAGATGTAGGTTATACACTAGAGAGGGAGAGAGGAGGTAGAGATGTAGGTTATACACTAGAGAGGGAGAGAGGAGGTAGAGATGTAGGTTATACACTAGAGAGGGAGAGAGGAGGTAGAGATGTAGGTTATACACTAGAGAGGGAGAGAGGAGGTAGAGATGTAGGTTATACACTAGAGAGGGAGAGAGGAGGTAGAGATGTAGGTTATACACTAGAGAGGGAGAGAGGAGGTAGAGATGTAGGTTATACACTAGAGAGGGAGAGAGGAGGTAGAGATGTAGGTTATACACTAGAGAGGGAGAGAGAGGAGGTAGAGATGTAGGTTATACACTAGAGAGGGAGAGAGGAGGTAGAGATGTAGGTTATACACTAGAGAGGGAGAGAGGAGGTAGAGATGTAGGTTATACACTAGAGAGGGAGAGAGGAGGTAGAGATGTAGGTTATACACTAGAGAGGGAGAGAGGAGGTAGAGATGTAGGTTATACACTAGAGAGGGAGAGAGGAGGTAGAGATGTAGGTTATACACTAGAGAGGGAGAGAGGAGGTAGAGATGTAGGTTATACACTAGAGAGGGAGAGAGGAGGTAGAGATGTAGGTTATACACTAGAGAGGGAGAGAGGAGGTAGAGATGTAGGTTATACACTAGAGAGGGAGAGAGGAGGTAGAGATGTAGGTTATACACTAGAGAGGGAGAGAGGAGGTAGAGATGTAGGTTATACACTAGAGAGGGAGAGAGAGGAGGTAGAGATGTAGGTTATACACTAGAGAGGGAGAGAGGAGGTATAGATGTAGGTTATACACTAGAGAGGGAGAGAGGGAGGTAGAGATGTAGGTTATACACTAGAGAGGGAGAGAGGAGGTAGAGATGTAGGTTATACACTAGAGAGGGAGAGAGGAGGTAGAGATGTAGGTTATACACTAGAGAGGGAGAGAGGAGGTAGAGATGTAGGTTATACACTAGAGAGGGAGAGAGAGGAGGTAGAGATGTAGGTTATACACTAGAGAGGGAGAGAGAGGAGGTAGAGATGTAGGTTATACACTAGAGAGGGAGAGAGAGGAGGTAGAGATGTAGGTTATACACTAGAGAGGGAGAGAGGAGGTAGAGATGTAGGTTATACACTAGAGAGGGAGAGAGGAGGTAGAGATGTAGGTTATACACTAGAGAGGGAGAGAGAGGAGGTAGAGATGTAGGTTATACACTAGAGAGGGAGAGAGGAGGTAGAGATGTAGGTTATACACTAGAGAGGGAGAGAGAGGAGGTAGAGATGTAGGTTATACACTAGAGAGGGAGAGAGGAGGTAGAGATGTAGGTTATACACTAGAGAGGGAGAGAGGAGGTAGAGATGTAGGTTATACACTAGAGAGGGAGAGAGGAGGTAGAGATGTAGGTTATACACTAGAGAGGGAGAGAGGAGGTAGAGATGTGGGTTATACACTAGAGAGGGAGAGAGGAGGTAGAGATGTAGGTTATACACTAGAGAGGGAGAGAGGAGGTAGAGATGTAGGTTATACACTAGAGAGGGAGAGAGGAGGTAGAGATGTAGGTTATACACTAGAGAGGGAGAGAGGAGGTAGAGATGTAGGTTATACACTAGAGAGGGAGAGAGGAGGTAGAGATGTAGGTTATACACTAGAGAGGGAGAGAGGAGGTAGAGATGTAGGTTATACACTAGAGAGGGAGAGAGAGGAGGTAGAGATGTAGGTTATACACTAGAGAGGGAGAGAGGAGGTAGAGATGTAGGTTATACACTAGAGAGGGAGAGAGGAGGTAGAGATGTAGGTTATACACTAGAGAGGGAGAGAGGAGGTAGAGATGTAGGTTATACACTAGAGAGGGAGAGAGGAGGTAGAGATGTAGGTTATACACTAGAGAGGGAGAGAGGAGGTAGAGATGTAGGTTATACACTAGAGAGGGAGAGAGGAGGTAGAGATGTAGGTTATACACTAGAGAGGGAGAGAGAGGAGGTAGAGATGTAGGTTATACACTAGAGAGGGAGAGAGGAGGTAGAGATGTAGGTTATACACTAGAGAGGGAGAGAGGAGGTAGAGATGTAGGTTATACACTAGAGAGGGAAGAGAGGAGGTAGAGATGTAGGTTATACACTAGAGAGGGAGAGAGGAGGTAGAGATGTAGGTTATACACTAGAGAGGGAGAGAGGAGGTAGAGATGTAGGTTATACACTAGAGAGGGAGAGAGAGGAGGTAGAGATGTAGGTTATACACTAGAGAGGGAGAGAGGAGGTAGAGATGTAGGTTATACACTAGAGAGGGAGAGAGGAGGTAGAGATGTAGGTTATACACTAGAGAGGGAGAGAGGAGGTAGAGATGTAGGTTATACACTAGAGAGGGAGAGAGGAGGTAGAGATGTAGGTTATACACTAGAGAGGGAGAGAGGGAGGTAGAGATGTAGGTTATACACTAGAGAGGGAGAGAGGAGGTAGAGATGTAGGTTATACACTAGAGAGGGAGAGAGAGGAGGTAGAGATGTAGGTTATACACTAGAGAGGGAGAGAGGAGGTAGAGATGTAGGTTATACACTAGAGAGGGAGAGAGGAGGTAGAGATGTAGGTTATACACTAGAGAGGGAGAGAGGAGGTAGAGATGTAGGTTATACACTAGAGAGGGAGAGAGGGAGGTAGAGATGTAGGTTATACACTAGAGAGGGAGAGAGGAGGTAGAGATGTAGGTTATACACTAGAGAGGGAGAGAGAGAGGTAGAGATGTAGGTTATACACTAGAGAGGGAGAGAGAGGAGGTAGAGATGTAGGTTATACACTAGAGAGGGAGAGAGGAGGTAGAGATGTAGGTTATACACTAGAGAGGGAGAGAGGAGGTAGAGATGTAGGTTATACACTAGAGAGGGAGAGAGGAGGTAGAGATGTAGGTTATACACTAGAGAGGGAGAGAGAAGAGGTAGAGATGTAGGTTATACACTAGAGAGGGAGAGAGGAGGTAGAGATGTAGGTTATACACTAGAGAGGGAGAGAGGAGGTAGAGATGTAGGTTATACACTAGAGAGGGAGAGAGAGGAGGTAGAGATGTAGGCTATACACTAGAGAGGGAGAGAGGAGGTAGAGATGTAGGTTATACACTAGAGAGGGAGAGAGGGAGGTAGAGATGTAGGTTATACACTAGAGAGGGAGAGAGGAGGTAGAGATGTAGGTTATACACTAGAGAGGGAGAGAGAGAGGTAGAGATGTAGGTTATACACTAGAGAGGGAGAGAGGGAGGTAGAGATGTAGGTTATACACTAGAGAGGGAGAGAGGAGGTAGAGATGTAGGTTATACACTAGAGAGGGAGAGAGGAGGTAGAGATGTAGGTTATACACTAGAGAGGGAGAGAGGAGGTAGAGATGTAGGTTATACACTAGAGAGGGAGAGAGGAGGTAGAGATGTAGGTTATACACTAGAGAGGGAGAGAGGAGGTAGAGATGTAGGTTATACACTAGAGAGGGAGAGAGGAGGTAGAGATGCAGGTTATACACTAGAGAGGGAGAGAGGAGGTAGAGATGTAGGTTATACACTAGAGAGGGAGAGAGGAGGTAGAGATGTAGGTTATACACTAGAGAGGGAGAGAGGAGGTAGAGATGTAGGTTATACACTAGAGAGGGAGAGAGGAGGTAGAGATGTAGGTTATACACTAGAGAGGGAGAGAGGAGGTAGAGATGTAGGTTATACACTAGAGAGGGAGAGAGGAGGTAGAGATGTAGGTTATACACTAGAGAGGGAGAGAGGAGGTAGAGATGTAGGTTATACACTAGAGAGGAGAGAGAGGAGGTAGAGATGTAGGTTATACACTAGAGAGGGAGAGAGGAGGTAGAGATGTAGGTTATACACTAGAGAGGGAGAGAGGAGGTAGAGATGTAGGTTATACACTAGAGAGGGAGAGAGGAGGTAGAGATGTAGGGCTATACACTAGAGAGGGAGAGAGGAGGTAGAGATGTAGGTTATACACTAGAGAGGGAGAGAGGAGGTAGAGATGTAGGTTATACACTAGAGAGGGAGAGAGGAGGTAGAGATGTAGGTTATACACTAGAGAGGGAGAGAGGGGAGGTAGAGATGTAGGTTATACACTAGAGAGGGAGAGAGGAGGTAGAGATGTAGGTTATACACTAGAGAGGGAGAGAGGAGGTAGAGATGTAGGTTATACACTAGAGAGGGAGAGAGGAGGTAGAGATGTAGGTTATACACTAGAGAGGGAGAGAGGGAGGTAGAGATGTAGGTTATACACTAGAGAGGGAGAGAGGAGGTAGAGATGTAGGTTATACACTAGAGAGGGAGAGAGGAGGTAGAGATGTAGGTTATACACTAGAGAGGGAGAGAGAGGAGGTAGAGATGTAGGTTATACACTAGAGAGGGAGAGAGGAGGTAGAGATGTAGGTTATACACTAGAGAGGGAGAGAGAGGAGGTAGAGATGTAGGTTATACACTAGAGAGGAGAGAGAGGAGGTAGAGATGTAGGTTATACACTAGAGAGGGAGAGAGGAGGTAGAGATGTAGGTTATACACTAGAGAGGGAGAGAGGAGGTAGAGATGTAGGTTATACACTAGAGAGGGAGAGAGGAGGTAGAGATGTAGGTTATACACTAGAGAGGGAGAGAGGAGGTAGAGATGTAGGTTATACACTAGAGAGGGAGAGAGGAGGTAGAGATGTAGGTTATACACTAGAGAGGGAGAGAGGAGGTGAGATGTAGGTTATACACTAGAGAGGGAGAGAGGAGGTAGAGATGTAGGTTATACACTAGAGAGGGAGAGAGAGGAGGTAGAGATGTAGGTTATACACTAGAGAGGGAGAGAGGAGGTAGAGATGTAGGTTATACACTAGAGAGGGAGAGAGGGAGGCAGAGATGTAGGTTATACACTAGAGAGGGAGAGAGGAGGTAGAGATGTAGGTTATACACTAGAGAGGGAGAGAGGAGGTAGAGATGTAGGTTATACACTAGAGAGGGAGAGAGGAGGTAGAGATGTAGGTTATACACTAGAGAGGGAGAGAGGAGGTAGAGATGTAGGTTATACACTAGAGAGGGAGAGAGGAGGTAGAGATGTAGGTTATACACTAGAGAGGGAGAGAGGAGGTAGAGATGTAGGTTATACACTAGAGAGGGAGAGAGGAGGTAGAGATGTGGGTTATACACTAGAGAGAGGGAGAGAGGAGGTAGAGATGTAGGTTATACACTAGAGAGGGAGAGAGGAGGTAGAGATGTAGGTTATACACTAGAGAGGGAGAGAGGAGGTAGAGATGTAGGTTATACACTAGAGAGGGAGAGAGGAGGTAGAGATGTAGGTTATACACTAGAGAGGGAGAGAGGAGGTAGAGATGTAGGTTATACACTAGAGAGGGAGAGAGGAGGTAGAGATGTAGGTTATACACTAGAGAGGGAGAGAGGAGGTAGAGATGTAGGTTATACACTAGAGAGGGAGAGAGAGGAGGTAGAGATGTAGGTTATGCACTAGAGAGGAGAGAGGAGGCAGAGATGTAGGTTATACACTAGAGAGGGAGAGAGAGGAGGTAGAGATGTAGGTTATACACTAGAGAGGGAGAGAGGAGGTAGAGATGTAGGTTATACACTAGAGAGGGAGAGAGAGGAGGTAGAGATGTAGGTTATACACTAGAGAGGGAGAGAGGAGGTAGAGATGTAGGTTATACACTAGAGAGGGAGAGAGGAGGTAGAGATGTAGGTTATACACTAGAGAGGGAGAGAGGAGGTAGAGATGTAGGTTATACACTAGAGAGGGAGAGAGGGAGGTAGAGATGTAGGTTATACACTAGAGAGGGAGAGAGGAGGTAGAGATGTAGGTTATACACTAGAGAGGAGAGAGAGGAGGTAGAGATGTAGGTTATACACTAGAGAGGGAGAGAGGAGGTAGAGATGTAGGTTATACACTAGAGAGGAGAGAGGAGGTAGAGATGTAGGTTATACACTCAGAGAGGGAGAGAGGAGGTAGAGATGTAGGTTATACACTAGAGAGGGAGAGAGGAGGTAGAGATGCAGGCTATACACTAGAGAGGGAGAGAGGAGGTAGAGATGTAGGTTATACACTAGAGAGGGAGAGAGGAGGTAGAGATGTAGGTTATACACTAGAGAGGGAGAGAGGAGGTAGAGATGTAGGTTATACACTAGAGAGGGAGAGAGAGGAGGTAGAGATGTAGGTTATACACTAGAGAGGGAGAGAGGAGGTAGAGATGTAGGTTATACACTAGAGAGGAGAGAGGAGGTAGAGATGTAGGTTATACACTAGAGAGGGAGAGAGAGGAGGTAGAGATGTAGGTTATACACTAGAGAGGGAGAGAGGAGGTAGAGATGTAGGTTATACACTAGAGAGGGAGAGAGGAGGTAGAGATGTAGGTTATACACTAGAGAGGGAGAGACGAGGTAGAGATGTAGGTTATACACTAGAGAGGGAGAGAGGAGGTAGAGATGTAGGTTATACACTAGAGAGGGAGAGAGAGGAGGTAGAGATGTAGGTTATACACTAGAGAGGGAGAGAGGAGGTAGAGATGTAGGTTATACACTAGAGAGGGAGAGAGGAGGCAGAGATGTAGGTTATACACTAGAGAGGGAGAGAGAGGAGGTAGAGATGTAGGTTATACACTAGAGAGGGAGAGAGAGGAGGTAGAGATGTAGGTTATACACTAGAGAGGGAGAGAGGAGGTAGAGATGTAGGTTATACACTAGAGAGGGAGAGAGGAGGTAGAGATGTAGGTTATACACTAGAGAGGGAGAGAGAGGAGGTAGAGATGTAGGTTATACACTAGAGAGGAGAGAGGAGGTAGAGATGTAGGTTATACACTAGAGAGGGAGAGAGGAGGTAGAGATGTAGGTTATACACTAGAGAGGGAGAGAGAGGAGGTAGAGATGTAGGTTATACACTAGAGAGGGAGAGAGGAGGTAGAGATGTAGGTTATACACTAGAGAGGGAGAGAGGAGGTAGAGATGTAGGTTATACACTAGAGAGGAGAGAGGAGGTAGAGATGTAGGTTATACACTAGAGAGGGAGAGAGGAGGTAGAGATGTAGGTTACACACTAGAGAGGGAGAGAGGAGGTAGAGATGTAGGTTATACACTAGAGAGGGAGAGAGGAGGTAGAGATGTAGGTTATACACTAGAGAGGGAGAGAGGAGGTAGAGATGTAGGTTATACACTAGAGAGGGAGAGAGGAGGTAGAGATGTAGGTTATACACTAGAGAGGGAGAGAGGAGGTAGAGATGTAGGTTATACACTAGAGAGGGAGAGAGGAGGTAGAGATGTAGGTTATACACTAGAGAGGGAGAGAGGAGGTAGAGATGTAGGTTATACACTAGAGAGGGAGAGAGAGGAGGTAGAGATGTAGGTTATACACTAGAGAGGGAGAGAGAGGAGGTAGAGATGTAGGTTATACACTAGAGAGGGAGAGAGGAGGTAGAGATGTAGGTTATACACTAGAGAGGGAGAGAGGAGGTAGAGATGTAGGTTATACACTAGAGAGGGAGAGAGGAGGTAGAGATGTAGGTTATACACTAGAGAGGGAGAGAGGAGGTAGAGATGTAGGTTATACACTAGAGAGGGAGAGAGGAGGTAGAGATGTAGGTTATACACTAGAGAGGGAGAGAGGAGGTAGAGATGTAGGTTATACACTAGAGAGGGAGAGAGAGGAGGTAGAGATGTAGGTTATACACTAGAGAGGGAGAGAGAGAGGTAGAGATGTAGGTTATACACTAGAGAGGGAGAGAGGAGGTAGAGATGTAGGTTATACACTAGAGAGGGAGAGAGGAGGTAGAGATGTAGGTTATACACTAGAGAGGGAGAGAGGAGGTAGAGATGTAGGTTATACACTAGAGAGGGAGAGAGGAGGTAGAGATGTAGGTTATACACTAGAGAGGGAGAGAGAGGAGGTAGAGATGTAGGTTATACACTAGAGAGGGAGAGAGGAGGTAGAGATGTAGGTTATACACTAGAGAGGGAGAGAGGAGGTAGAGATGTAGGTTATACACTAGAGAGGGAGAGAGGAGGTAGAGATGTAGGTTATACACTAGAGAGGGAGAGAGGAGGTAGAGATGTAGGTTATACACTAGAGAGGGAGAGAGGAGGTAGAGATGTAGGTTATACACTAGAGAGGGAGAGAGGAGGTAGAGATGTAGGTTATACACTAGAGAGGGAGAGAGGAGGTAGAGATGTAGGTTATACACTAGAGAGGGAGAGAGGAGGTAGAGATGTAGGTTATACACTAGAGAGGGAGAGAGGAGGTAGAGATGTAGGTTATACACTAGAGAGGGAGAGAGGAGGTAGAGATGTAGGTTATACACTAGAGAGGGAGAGAGGAGGTAGAGATGTAGGTTATACACTAGAGAGGAGAGAGAGGAGGTAGAGATGTAGGTTATACACTAGAGAGGGAGAGAGGAGGTAGAGATGTAGGTTATACACTAGAGAGGGAGAGAGGAGGTAGAGATGTAGGTTATACACTAGAGAGGGAGAGAGGAGGTAGAGATGTAGGTTATACACTAGAGAGGGAGAGAGAGAGGTAGAGATGTAGGTTATACACTAGAGAGGGAGAGAGGAGGTAGAGATGTAGGTTATACACTAGAGAGGGAGAGAGAGGAGGTAGAGATGTAGGTTATACACTAGAGAGGGAGAGAGGAGGTAGAGATGTAGGTTATACACTAGAGAGGGAGAGAGAGGAGGTAGAGATGTAGGTTATACACTAGAGAGGGAGAGAGGAGGTAGAGATGTAGGTTATACACTAGAGAGGGAGAGAGAGAGGTAGAGATGTGGGTTATACACTAGAGAGGGAGAGAGGAGGTAGAGATGTAGGTTATACACTAGAGAGGGAGAGAGGAGGTAGAGATGTAGGTTATACACTAGAGAGGGAGAGAGGAGGTAGAGATGTAGGTTATACACTAGAGAGGGAGAGAGGAGGTAGAGATGTAGGTTATACACTAGAGAGGGAGAGAGGAGGTAGAGATGTAGGTTATACACTAGAGAGGGAGAGAGGAGGTAGAGATGTAGGTTATACACTAGAGAGGGAGAGAGGAGGTAGAGATGTAGGTTATACACTAGAGAGGGAGAGAGAGAGGTAGAGATGTAGGTTATACACTAGAGAGGGAGAGAGGAGGTAGAGATGTAGGTTATACACTAGAGAGGGAGAGAGGAGGTAGAGATGTAGGTTATACACTAGAGAGGGAGAGAGGAGGTAGAGATGTAGGTTATACACTAGAGAGGGAGAGAGGAGGTAGAGATGTAGGTTATACACTAGAGAGGGAGAGAGGAGGTAGAGATGTGGGTTATACACTAGAGAGGGAGAGAGGAGGTAGAGATGTGGGTTATACACTAGAGAGGGAGAGAGGAGGTAGAGATGTAGGTTATACACTAGAGAGGGAGAGAGGAGGTAGAGATGTAGGTTATACACTAGAGAGGGAGAGAGGAGGTAGAGATGTAGGTTATACACTAGAGAGGGAGAGAGGAGGTAGAGATGTAGGTTATACACTAGAGAGGGAGAGAGGAGGTAGAGATGTGGGTTATACACTAGAGAGGGAGAGAGGAGGTAGAGATGTAGGTTATACACTAGAGAGGGAGAGAGGAGGTAGAGATGTAGGTTATACACTAGAGAGGGAGAGAGGAGGTAGAGATGTAGGTTATACACTAGAGAGGGAGAGAGAGGAGGTAGAGATGTAGGTTATACACTAGAGAGGGAGAGAGGAGGTAGAGATGTAGGTTATACACTAGAGAGGGAGAGAGGAGGTAGAGATGTAGGTTATACACTAGAGAGGGAGAGAGGAGGTAGAGATGTAGGTTATACACTAGAGAGGGAGAGAGGAGGTAGAGATGTAGGTTATACACTAGAGAGGGAGAGAGAGGAGGTAGAGATGTAGGTTATACACTAGAGAGGGAGAGAGGAGGTAGAGATGTAGGTTATACACTAGAGAGGGAGAGAGGAGGTAGAGATGTAGGTTATACACTAGAGAGGGAGAGAGGAGGTAGAGATGTAGGTTATACACTAGAGAGGGAGAGAGGAGGTAGAGATGTGGGTTATACACTAGAGAGGGAGAGAGAGGAGGTAGAGATGTAGGTTATACACTAGAGAGGGAGAGAGGAGGTAGAGATGTAGGTTATACACTAGAGAGGGAGAGAGGGAGGTAGAGATGTAGGTTATACACTAGAGAGGGAGAGAGAGGAGGTAGAGATGTAGGTTATACACTAGAGAGGGAGAGAGGAGGTAGAGATGTAGGTTATACACTAGAGAGGGAGAGAGGAGGTAGAGATGTAGGTTATACACTAGAGAGGGAGAGAGGAGGTAGAGATGTGGGTTATACACTAGAGAGGGAGAGAGAGGAGGTAGAGATGTAGGTTATACACTAGAGAGGGAGAGAGGAGGTAGAGATGTAGGTTATACACTAGAGAGGGAGAGAGGGAGGTAGAGATGTAGGTTATACACTAGAGAGGGAGAGAGGAGGTAGAGATGTAGGTTATACACTAGAGAGGAGAGAGAGGAGGTAGAGATGTAGGTTATACACTAGAGAGGGAGAGAGGAGGTAGAGATGTAGGTTATACACTAGAGAGGGAGAGAGGAGGTAGAGATGTAGGTTATACACTAGAGAGGGAGAGAGGAGGTAGAGATGTAGGTTATACACTAGAGAGGGAGAGAGGAGGTAGAGATGTAGGTTATACACTAGAGAGGGAGAGAGGGAGGTAGAGATGTAGGTTATACACTAGAGAGGGAGAGAGGAGGTAGAGATGTAGGTTATACACTAGAGAGGGAGAGAGAGGAGGTAGAGATGTAGGTTATACACTAGAGAGGGAGAGAGGAGGTAGAGATGTAGGTTATACACTAGAGAGGGAGAGAGGAGGTAGAGATGTAGGTTATACACTAGAGAGGGAGAGAGGAGGTAGAGATGTAGGTTATACACTAGAGAGGGAGAGAGGAGGTAGAGATGTAGGTTATACACTAGAGAGGGAGAGAGGAGGTAGAGATGTAGGTTATACACTAGAGAGGGAGAGAGGAGGTAGAGATGTAGGTTATACACTAGAGAGGGAGAGAGAGGAGGTAGAGATGTAGGTTATACACTAGAGAGGGAGAGAGGAGGTAGAGATGTAGGTTATACACTAGAGAGGGAGAGAGGAGGTAGAGATGTGGGTTATACACTAGAGAGGGAGAGAGGGAGGTAGAGATGTAGGTTATACACTAGAGAGGGAGAGAGGAGGTAGAGATGTAGGTTATACACTAGAGAGGGAGAGAGGAGGTAGAGATGTAGGTTATACACTAGAGAGGGAGAGAGAGGAGGTAGAGATGTAGGTTATACACTAGAGAGGGAGAGAGGAGGTAGAGATGTAGGTTATACACTCAGAGAGGGAGAGAGGAGGTAGAGATGTAGGTTATACACTAGAGAGGGAGAGAGGAGGTAGAGATGTAGGTTATACACTAGAGAGGGAGAGAGGAGGTAGAGATGTAGGTTATACACTAGAGAGGGAGAGAGGAGGTAGAGATGTAGGTTATACACTAGAGAGGGAGAGAGGGAGGTAGAGATGTAGGTTATACACTAGAGAGGGAGAGAGGAGGTAGAGATGTAGGTTATACACTAGAGAGGGAGAGAGAGGAGGTAGAGATGTAGGTTATACACTAGAGAGGGAGAGAGGAGGTAGAGATGTAGGTTATACACTAGAGAGGGAGAGAGGAGGTAGAGATGTAGGTTATACACTAGAGAGGGAGAGAGGAGGTAGAGATGTAGGTTATACACTAGAGAGGGAGAGAGGAGGTAGAGATGTAGGTTATACACTAGAGAGGGAGAGAGGAGGTAGAGATGTAGGTTATACACTAGAGAGGGAGAGAGGAGGTAGAGATGTAGGTTATACACTAGAGAGGGAGAGAGGAGGTAGAGATGTAGGTTATACACTAGAGAGGGAGAGAGGAGGTAGAGATGTAGGTTATACACTAGAGAGGGAGAGAGGAGGTAGAGATGTAGGTTATACACTAGAGAGGGAGAGAGGAGGTAGAGATGTAGGTTATACACTAGAGAGGGAGAGAGGAGGTAGAGATGTAGGTTATACACTAGAGAGGGAGAGAGGAGGTAGAGATGTAGGTTATACACTAGAGAGGGAGAGAGGAGGTAGAGATGTAGGTTATACACTAGAGAGGGAGAGAGGAGGTAGAGATGTAGGTTATACACTAGAGAGAGGAGAGAGGAGGTAGAGATGTAGGTTATACACTAGAGAGGGAGAGAGGAGGTAGAGATGTAGGTTATACACTAGAGAGGGAGAGAGGAGGTAGAGATGTAGGTTATACACTAGAGAGGGAGAGAGGAGGTAGAGATGTAGGTTATACACTAGAGAGGGAGAGAGGAGGTAGAGATGTAGGTTATACACTAGAGAGGGAGAGAGAGGAGGTAGAGATGTAGGTTATACACTAGAGAGGGAGAGAGGAGACTAGAAGGCCTTAACTGGTTTCTTTCTTCGTTCTTCCTCCTTTTTATTAATTGATTGATTGTGTTCGTTGACCAATGAACTTTATGTCCTGTTATAACCCCTTTATGTCATGTCTCGTAAGACTCTCCATGGAAGGTGTACACGTCGGAGGTGGGGCCTGCTGTGACACAGGTGACGGTGGGCGGACTCACCCCTGCCAGGACCTATCAGTTCAGACTCTGCGCTGTCAATGAAGTGGGCCGCGGCCAATACAGCGGCGAGACACAGAGGTAAGGGCGGGACTAACACACACACAGACAGACACACATTATACACAGACACACATAGACACAGACACACATAGACACAGACACACATAGACATAGACACACATAGACACAGACACACATTATACATAGACACACATACACACGTAGAGAGGAGGAGAGAAGGAGATAGGAGAGGAGAGAGGAGAGGAGGGGTATGAGAGGGATCAGGGGAGGGAAAAGGGGGGAGAGAGAATGAGAGGAGAGGGGAGGAGGGAGGAGAAGGGAGAGGAGAGGGTAAAGGGGAGAGAGAAGGAAAGAGAGGAGAGGGGGGAGGAGGGAGGAGAAGGGAGAGGAGAGGGTAAAGGGGGAGAGAGGAGAGAGAGGGGAGGAGGGAGGAGAAGGGAGAGGAGAGGGTAAAGGGAGGAGAGAGGAGAGAGGAGAGGGGAGGAGGGAGGAGAAGGGAGAGGAGAGGGTAAAGGGGGAGAGAGAAAGAGAGGAGAGGGGGAGGAGGGAGGAGAAGGGAGAGGAGAGGTTAAAGGGAGGAGAGAGAGAGAGGAGAGGGGAGGAGGGAGGAGAAGGGAGAGGAGAGGGTAAAGGGGGGAGAGAGAATGAGAGGAGAGGGGGAGGAGGGAGGAGAAGGGAGAGGAGAGGGTAAAGGGAGGAGAGAGGAGAGAGGAGAGGGGGAGGAGGGAGGAGAAGGGAGAGGAGAGGGTAAAAGGGGGAGAGAGAACGAGAGGAGAGGGGAGAGGGAGGAGAAGGGAGAGGAGAGGGTAAAGGGGGAGAGAGAACGAGAGGAGAGGGGGAGGAGGGAGGAGAAGGGAGAGGAGAGGGTAAAGGGGGGAGAGAGAAAGAGAGGAGAGAGGCAGGGAGGTATTTTGTTTAGGACCCATTTACTCTGAAATTAGCAATTTATATTCATCAGTACGATACTGAGGCTTCTGTAAGTGTGTGTGTGTGTGTGTGTGTGTGTGTGTGTGTGTGTGTGTGTGTGTGTGTGTGTGTGTGTGTGTGTGTGTGTGTGTGTGTGTGTGTGTGTGTTGTTGTAAGACCATTTCAGTGAGGTGCATGTAACACTCATTCTCACCAAAACACCAACCCTGCTATCTCTCTTCTCCATCTCTCTCTCCTTCATCTCTCTCACTTTTCTCTCTCTCTCTCTTCTCCATCTCTCTCTCCTCCATCTCTCTCACTTCTCTCTCTCCTCCATCTCTCTCTCCTCCATCTCTCTCACTTCTCTCTCTCCTCTCTCTCTCACTTCTCTCTCTCTCCATCTCTCTCTCTCTCTCTCTCTCTCTCTCACACACTTCTCTCTCTCCTCCATCTCTCTCTCTTTCTCTCCTCCATCTCTCTCACTTCTCTCTCTCCTCCATCTCTCTCTCACTTCTCTCTCTCCTCTCTCTCTCACTTCTCTCTCCTCCATCTCTCTCTCTCCTCCATCTGTCTCTCTCTCCTCCATCACTCTCTCTCTCTCCTCCATCGCTCTCTCTCTCTCCTCCATCTCTTTCTCCTCCATCTCTCTCTATCGTTCTCTCTATTTATTCTTCATATGCTCAGTCAACCAGTCATCACAGACGATATTGATGAAAATAGTGACCTCCCTAGTGGCCCAGCGGTCTAAGGCACTGCAGTGCTGAGGCGCCACTACAGCCTTGGGTTCGATTCCAGGCTTCACAGCCGGCCGTGACCAGGAGCCCCATGGGGTTGTGCGTCGTCCGGTTTAGGGGAGGGTTTGTCAGGACATTATGCTGTCTGTGTGTGTATGTACTCTCCCCAGAGAGAACACAGAGATGTGGGTAATTACAATGCACTGTATTGATGGAACTGGCCCATTCTCAACTGGAGAGAGAGAGAGAGAGAGAGAGAGAGAGAGAGAGAGAGAGAGAGAGAGAGAACAACCAACTTAACAATGACTCAGATCTACGACAGACGGAATGAAATCTACTATCAGTCTCATCTTATCTGTTTTTCTTTCCCTCTATCTCTCCCCCTTTCTCTCCATCCCTCTCCCTAAATCTCTCTCTCCCCCCCTTTCTCCCCCCTCCTTTGTCTCTCTCTCTCTCTCCCTCTTTCTCTCCCCTCATCTCCCTAAATCTCTCTCTTTCTCTCTCTCTCTCTCCCCCCTCCTTTGTCTCTCTCTCTCTCCCTTTCTCTCCCCTCCTCTCCCTAAATCTCTCTCTCCCCTCCTTTGTCTCTCTGTCTCTCTGTCTCTCTATCGTCCCATATATCTATCATATATCTGTCATCTCTCTCTCTCTCTCTCTCCCCTCCTCTCCCTACCTCTCTCCCCTCCTCTCCCTACATCTCTCTCTCTCTCTCTACCTCTCTCTCCCTCTCTCTCTACCTCTCTCTCTATCTCTCTCTCTCTCTACCTCTCTCTCTCTCTCTCCCTACCTCTCTCTCTCTACCTCTCTCTCTCTCCCTCTTTCTCTCCCCTCCTCTCCCTACCTCTCTCTCCCTCCTCTCCCTCTCTCTCTCTCTCTCTCTCTCTCTCTCTCTCTCTCTCTCTCTCTCTCTCTCTCTCTCTCTCCCCCTCTTTCTCTCCCCTCCTCTCCCTACCTCTCTCTCTCTCTCCCTCTTTCTCTCCCCTCCTCTCCCTACATCTCTCTCTCTCGTCTCTCTATCGTCCCATATATCTATGTCATCTCTCTCTCTCTCGTCTCTCTCATCATCCCATATATCTATGTCATCTCTCTCTCTCTGTCTCTCTATCATCCCATATATCTATGTCATCTCTCTGTCTCTCTATTGTCCCATATATCTATGTCATCTCTCTCTCTCTGTCTCTCTATCGTCCCATATATCTATGTCATCTCTCTCTCTGTCTCTCTATCGTCCCATATATCTATGTCATCTCTCTCTCTCTGTCTCTCTATCATCCCATATATCTATGATATGTCATTATTAGTGTCTAGCTGCTTTAACCAGACAGTTTGAGTCCAGAAATAACTGACAGAAATACAATAATATGTGTTTCTCATTTTCTACACACATGTTGTAATCTGTTCAGCAGACAGAGAGAGAGAGAGAGAGAGAGAGGGAGGCAGATAGAGAGAGGTAGAGGTAGAGAGAGAGAGCAATAAGAGAGACAGAGGTAGAGGTAGAGAGAGTGAGAGAGAGAGAGAGAGAGAGAGAGGGAGGCAGAGAGAGAGAGGTAGAGAGAGAGGTAGAGGTAGAGAGAGCAAGAGGTAGAGAGAGAGAGAGAGAGAGAGAGAGAGAGGGAGGCAGAGAGAGAGAGGTAGAGAGAGAGAGAGAGAGAGAGAGAGAGAGGTAGAGAGAGAGAGAGAGGAGGCAGAGAGAGAGAGGTAGAGAGAGAGAGAGAGAGAGAGAGAGAGAGAGAGAGAGGCAGAGAGAGAGAGGTAGAGGTAGAGAGTGAGAGAGGCAAAGAGAGAGAGGTAGAGGCAGAGAGAGAGAGGTAGAGGTAGAGAGAGAGAGAGAGAGAGGGAGGCAGAGAGAGAGGTAGAGGTAGAAGAGAGGTAGAGAGAGCGAGAGAAGAGAGGTAGAGAGAGAGAGAGAAGAGAGGAAGAGAGAGAGAGAGAGAGAGAGAAGAGAGATGAAGAGAGGTAGAGAGAGAGAAGAGAGGTAGAGAGAGAGAGAGAGTTATAAACTAGTAGGCAATATTGATGAATAATATTATTATTATTAAAGTAGAAACACCTCCAGTAGACTGGATGATGTCACTACAGTCCACTGTTAGACTAGATGATGTCACACTACAGTCCACTGTTAGACTAGATGATGTCACTACAGTCCACTGTTAGACTAGATGATGTCACACTACAGTCCACTGTTAGACTAGATGATGTCACTACAGTCCACTGTTAGACTAGATGATGTCACACTACAGTCCACTGTTAGACTAGATAATGTCACTACAGTCCACTGTTAGTCTAGATGATGTCACTACAGTCCACTGTTAGACTAGATGATGTCACTACAGCCCACTGTTAGACTAGATGATGTCACACTACAGTCCACTGTTAGACTAGATGATGTCACTACAGTCCACTGTTAGACTAGATGATGTCACAACAGTCCACTGTTAGACTAGATGATGTCACACTACAGTCCACTGTTAGACTAGATGATGTCACACTACAGTCCACTGTTAGACTAGATGATGTCACACTACAGTCCACTGTTAGACTAGATGATGTCACTACAGTCCACTGTTAGACTAGATGATGTCACTACAGTCCTCTGTTAGACTAGATGATGTCACACTACAGTCCACTGTTAGACTAGATGATGTCACTACAGTCCACTGTTAGACTAGATGATGTCACACTACAGTCCACTGTTAGACTAGATGATGTCACTACAGTCCACTGTTAGACTAGATGATGTCACACTACAGTCCACTGTTAGACTAGATGATGTCACTACAGTCCACTGTTAGACTAGATGATGTCACAACAGTCCACTGTTAGACTAGATGATGTCACTACAGTCCACTGTTAGACTAGATGATGTCACACTACAGTCCACTGTTAGACTAGATGATGTCACTACAGTCCACTGTTAGACTAGATGATGTCACACTACAGTCCACTGTTAGACTAGATGATGTCACTACAGTCCACTGTTAGACTAGATGATGTCACAACAGTCCACTGTTAGACTGGATGATGTCACACTACAGTCCACTGTTAGACTAGATGATGTCACACTACAGTCCACTGTTAGACAAGATGATGTCACTACAGTCCTCTGTTAGACTAGATGATGTCACTACAGTCCACTGTTAGACTAGATGATGTCACACTACAGTCCACTGTTAGACTAGATGATGTCACTACAGTCCACTGTTAGACTAGATGATGTCACACTACAGTCCACTGTTTGACTAGATGTTGTCACACTACAGTCCATTGTTACACTAGATGATGTCACTACAGTCCTCTGTTAGACTAGATGATGTCACTACAGTCCACTGTTACACTAGATGATGTCACTACAGTCCACTGTTAGACTAGATGATGTCACTACAGTCCTTTGTTAGACTAGATGATGTCACTACAGTCCACTGTTAGACTGGATGATGTCACACTACAGTCCTCTGTTAAACTAGATGATGTCACTACAGTCTGCTGTTAGACTAGATGATGCCACTACAGTCCACTGTTAGACTAGATGATGTCACACTACAGTCCACTGTTAGACTAGATGATGTCACTACAGTCTGCTGTTAGACTAGATGATGTCACTACAGTCCACTGTTAGACTAGATGATGTCACACTACAGTCCACTGTTAGACTAGATGATGTCACACTACAGTCCACTGTTAGACTAGATGATGTCACACTACAGTCCACTGTTAGACTAGATGATGTCACACTACAGTCTGCTGTTAGACTAGATGATGTCACACTACAGTCCACTGTTAGACTAGATGATGTCACACTACAGTCTGCTGTTAGACTAGATGATGTCACACTACAGTCCACTGTTAGACTAGATGATGTCACATTACAGTCCACTGTTAGACTAGATGATGTCACACTACAGTCCACTGTTAGACTAGATGATGTCACACTACAGTCCACTGTTAGACTAGATGATGTCACACTACAGTCTGCTGTTAGACTAGATGATGTCACACTACAGTCTGCTGTTAGACTTCATCACACCAAGAAAACATTACATTTCTTATTTCTCTCTGTCTGTCTGGGTGATCAGGGAGTCGTTACGGCAACGGTCTCCATGGAGGCATAGGGTCAATAGAGTCAAGGTGTCCAAGGAGAGTCCCTGTCTGATCAAAGGACCCCAGATTTCCTCCAAACTGAGAAACCTCATTGAAGTAGCCAATTACCACACACACACACACACACACACACACACACACACACACACACACACACACACCATTAACATGGTAAAAGAGAAACCATTTACAGGGAAGGAATCTGCATAAATGGCAGATAAATCAGGACACAGGGCTGAGGAGTGGAACTCTCAAACCTTTTCATTTTGGTTTAAAAGAAACTACTTTTAAAATGACTTAAAATGACTTTCAATCTCTGTCCTTCTCTCTCTGCCTCCTTCCCTCGCCCCCTCCCTCTCCCTCTCCCCCTCCTTCCCTCTCTCTCCCTCTCTTTCTCCCTCTCCCCTCTCTCTCACTTTCCTTCTCCCTCCCCCCCTCCCCCTCCCTCTCCCATCAATCATCATCAATCTTTAGCAGTGCTACATGCTATTCACTCACACAAACTGTAGACATTCTTTCTGTGTCTAATGTTGTTGAACGCTCGTTATACACCATCCACCTCCATTATACACCATCCACCTCCATTATACACCATCCACCTCCAGTATACACCATCCACCTCCAGTATACACCATCCTCCTCCAGTATACACCATCCACCTCCAGTATCCACCATCCACCTCCAGTATACACCATCCACCTCCAGTATACACCATCCACCTCCAGTATACACCATCCACCTCCATTATACACCATCCTCCTCCAGTATACACCATCCACCTCCAGTATACACCATCCACCTCCAGTATACACCATCCACCTCCAGTATACACCATCCACCTCCATTATACACCATCCACCTCCACTATCCACCATCCACCTCCAGTATCCACCATCCACCTCCAGTATACACCATCTACCACCAGTATACACCATCCACTTCCACTATACACCATCCACTTCCACTATACACCATCCACCTCCATTATACACCATCCACCATCCACCTCCATTATACACCATCCACCTCCATTATACACCATCCACCTCCACTATACACCATCCACCTCCATTATACACCATCCTCCACCATTATACACCATCCACCTCCATTATACACCATCCACCTCCACTATACACCATCCACCTCCAGTATACACCATCCACCTCCAGTATACACCATCCTCCTCCATTATACACCATCCACCTCCACTATACACCATCCACCTCCACTATACCCCATCCACATCCACTATACCCCATCCACCTCCACTATACACCATCCTCCTCCAGTATACACCATCCACCTCTAGTATACACCATCCTCCTCCATTATACACCATCCACCTCCACTTTACACCATCCACCTCCAGTATACACCATCCACCTCCATTATACACCATCCTCCTCCATTATACACCATCCACCTCCATTATACACCATCCACCATCCACCTCCACTATACACCATCCACCTCCATTATACAGCATCCACCTCCAGTATACACCATCTACCACCAGTATACACCATCCACCTCCAGTGTACACCATCTACCACCAGTATACACCATCCACCTCCATTATACACCATCCACCTCCATTATACACCATCCACCTCCATTATACACCATCCACCATCGACCTCCATTATACACCATCCACCTCCACTATACACCATCCACCTCCATTATACAGCATCCACCATCAGTGTCTGTGGTGCCACTGCCACTGCCACTGAATGTCCTGACAAGTCACTAGAATGTCCTGACAAGTCACTAGAATGTCCTGACAAGTCAACAGAATGTCCTGACAAGTCACTAGAATGTACTGACAAGTCACTAGAATGTCCTGACAAGTCAGCATAATGTCCTGACAAGTCACTAGAATGTCCTGACAAGTCAGCATAATGTCCTGACAAGTCACTAGAATGTCCTGACAAGTCAGCAGAATGTCCTGACAAGTCAGCAGAATATACTGACAAGTCACTAGAATGTCCTGACAAGTCACTAGAATGTACTGACAAGTCACTAGAATGTCCTGACAAGTCAGCATAATGTCCTGACAAGTCACTAGAATGTCCTGACAAGTCAGCAGAATGTCCTGACAAGTCACTAGAATGTACTGACAAGTCACTAGAATGTCCTGACAAGTCAGCATAATGTC
>NC_059453.1:7045000-7057500 GCF_905237065.1 Salmo salar
CCTGGTTCCTCCTGAGGATAGGATGTAGTGTCCACTGTGCTGCTGTGCTGGTGTAGAGCAGGATTTCCCTTCCTGGTTCCTCCTGAGGATAGGATGTAGTGTCCACTGTGCTGCTGTGCTGGTGTAGAGCAGGATTTCCCTTCCTGGTTCCTCCTGAGGATAGGATGTAGTGTCCACTGTGCTGCTGTGCTGGTGTAGAGCAGGATTTCCCTTCCTGGTTCCTCCTGAGGATAGGATGTAGTGTCCACTGTGCTGCTGTGCTGGAGTAGAGCAGGATTTCCCTTCCTGGTTCCTCCTGAGGATAGGATGTAGTGTCCACTGTGCTGCTGTGCTGGTGTAGAACAGTGTTGCTGAGGCCCCAGAGGACACAGCATGGCAGGGGAGAGAGAACATCATGCTCACTCCCTCTATTAACTTCCTCTTAATATATCTATCAGACTTTCATTACACTATGTTAATAGAGGGAGTTTACACTATGTTAATAGAGGGAGTTTACACTATGTTAATAGAGGGAGTTTACACTAGGTTAATAGAGGGAGTTTACACTATGTTAATAGAGGGAGTTTACAGTAGGTTAATAGAGGGAGTTTACACTATGTTAATAGAGGGAGTTTACAGTAGGTTAATAGAGGGAGTTTACACTAGGTTAATAGAGGGAGTTTACACTAGGTTAATAGAGGGAGTTTACAGTAGGTTAATAGAGGGAGTTTACACTAGGTTAATAGAGGGAGTTTACACTAGGTTAATAGAGGGAGTTTACAGTAGGTTAATAGAGGGAGTTTACACTAGGTTAATAGAGGGTGTTTACAGTAGGTTAATAGAGGGAGTTTACACTAGGTTAATAGAGGGAGTTTACACTAGGTTAATAGAGGGGGTTTACACTAGGTTAATAGAGGGAGTTTACACTAGGTTAATAGAGGGAGTTTACACTATATTAATAGAGGGAGTTTACACTATGTTAATAGAGGGAGTTTACACTAGGTTAATAGATTCATAGAGGGAGTTTACGCTATATTCATAGAGGGAGTTTACACTCAGTTAATAGAGGGAGTTTACACAATGTTAATAGAGGGAGTTTACAGTATGTTAATATAGGGAGTTTACACTATATTCATAGAGGGAGTTTACACTATATTCATAGAGGGAGTTTACACTAGGTTAATAGAGGGAGTGTACACTATGTTAATAGAGGGAGTTTACACTATAATCATAGAGGGAGTTTACACTAGGTTAATAGAGGGAGTTTACACTATGTTAATAGAGGAAGTTTATATTCATAGATGGAGTTTACACTATATTCATAGAGGGAGTTTACACTAGGTTAATATAGGGAGTTTACAGTATGTTTATAGAGGGAGTTTACACTAGGTTAATAGAGGAAGTTTACACTAGGTCAATAGAAGGAGTTTACACTACAGTATGTTTTTTAGAGGGAGTTTACACTAGAGGGAGTTTACTCTAGGTTAATAGAGGGAGTTTACACTATGTTAATAGAGGGAGTTTACACTATGTTAATAGAGGGAGTTTACAATATGTTAATAGAGGGAGTTTACACTATATTCATGAAGTGAGTTTACACTATGTTAATAGAGGGAGTTTACACTATGTTAATAGAGGGAGTTTACACTATGTTAATAGAGGGAGTTTACACTAGGTTAATAGAGGGAGTTTACACTATGTTAATAGAGGGAGTTTACACTATATTAATAGAGGGAGTTTACACTATATTAATAGAGGGAGTTTACACTATGTTAATAGAGGGAGTTTACACTAGGTTAATAGATTCATAGTGGGAGTTTACGCTATATTAATAGAGGGAGTTTACACTCAGTTAATAGAGGGAGTTTACACAATGTTAATAGAGGGAGTTTACAGTATGTTAATATAGGGAGTTTACACTATATTCATAGAGGGAGTTTACACTATATTCATAGAGGGAGTTTACACTAGATTAATAGAGGGAGTTTACACTATGTTAATAGAGGGAGTTTACACTATATTCATAGAGGGAGTTTACACTATGTTAATAGAGGAAGTTTATATTCATAGATGGAGTTTACACTATATTCATAGAGGGAGTTTACACTAGGTTAATAGAGGGAATTTACATTATGTTAATAGAGGGAGTTTACACTAGGTTAATAGAGGGAGTTTACAGTATGTTTATAGAGGGAGTTTACACTAGGTTAATAGAGGGAGTTTACACTAGGTCAATAGAAGGAGTTTACACTACAGTATGTTTTTTAGAGGGAGTTTACACTAGAGGGAGTTTACTCTAGGTTAATAGAGGGAGTTTACACTATGTTAATAGAGGGAGTTTACACTATGTTAATAGAGGGAGTTTACAATATGTTAATAGAGGGAGTTTACACTATATTCATGAAGTGAGTTTACACTATGTTAATAGAGGGAGTTTAAACTATATTCATAAAGGGAGTTTACACTATGTTAATAGTGGAAGTTTACACTATGTTAATAGAGGAAGTTTACACTAGGTTAATATAGGGAGTTTACACTACATTCATAGAGGGAGTTTACACTATATTCATAGAGGTAGTTTACACTATATTCATAGAGGGAGTTTACACTATATTCATAGAGGGAGTTTACACTATGTTAATAGAGGAAGTTTACACTAGGTTAATAGAGGGAGTTTACACTTTATTCATTGAGGGAGATTACACTATGTTAATAGAGGGAGTTTACACTCTATTCTTAGAGCGAGTTTACACTACAGTATGTTTTTTAGAGGGAGTTTACACTAGAGGGAGTTTACACTAGGTTAATAGAGGGAGTTTACACTATGTTAATAGAGGGAGTTTACAGTAGGTTAATAGAGGGAGTTTACAGTAGGTTAATAGAGGGAGTTTACAGTAGGTTAATAGAGGGAGTTTACAGTAGGTTAATAGAGGGAGTTTACACTATGTTAATAGAGGGAGTTTACACTATGTTAATAGAGGGAGTTTACACTATATTAATAGAGGGAGTTTACGCTAGGTTAATAGATTCATAGAGGAAGTTTACGCTATATTCATAGAGGGAGTTTACACTCAGTTAATAGAGGGAGTTTACACAATGTTAATAGAGGGAGTTTACAATATGTTAATAGAGGGAGTTTACGCTATATTCATGAAGTGAGTTTACACTATGTTAATAGTGGAAGTTTACACTATGTTAATAGAGGAAGTTTACACTAGGTTAATATAGGGAGTTTACACTACATTCATAGAGGGAGTTTACACTATATTCATAGAGGGAGTTTACACTCAGTTAATAGAGGGAGTTTACACAATGTTAATAGAGGGAGTTTACAGTATGTTAATATAGGGAGTTTACACTATATTCATAGAGGGAGTTTACACTATATTCATAGAGGGAGTTTACACTAGGTTAATAGAGGGAGTTTACACTATGTTAATAGAGGGAGTTTACACTATATTCATAGAGGGAGTTTACACTAGGTTAATAGAGGGAGTTTACACTATGTTAATAGAGGAAGTTTATATTCATAGATGGAGTTTACACTATATTCATAGAGGGAGTTTACACTATATTCATAGAGGGAGTTTACACTAGGTTAATAGAGGGAGTTTACACTAGGTTAATAGAGGGAGTTTACAGTATGTTTATAGAGGGAGTTTACACTAGGTTAATAGAGGGAGTTTACACTAGGTCAATATAAGGAGTTTACACTACAGTATGTTTTTTAGAGGGAGTTTACACTAGAGGGAGTTTACTCTAGGTTAATAGAGGGAGTTTACACTATGTTAATAGAGGGAGTTTACACTATGTTAATAGACGGAGTTTACAATATGTTAATAGAGGGAGTTTACACTATATTCATGAAGTGAGTTTACACTATGTTAATAAAGGGAGTATAAACTATATTCATAAAGGGAGTTTACACTATGTTAATAGTGGAAGTTTACACTATGTTAATAGAGGAAGTTTACACTAGGTTAATATAGGGATTTTACACTACATTCATAGAGGGAGTTTACACTATATTCATAGAGGGAGTTTACACTATATTCATAGAGGGAGTTTACACTATATTCATAGAGTGAGTTTACACTATGTTAATAGAGGAAGTTTACACTAGGTTAATAGAGGGAGTTTACACTTTATTCATTGAGGGAGATTACACTATGTTAATAGAGGGAGTTTACACTCTATTCTTAGAGCGAGTTTACACTACAGTATGTTTTTTAGAGGGAGTTTACACTAGAGGGAGTTTACACTAGGTTAATAGAGGGAGTTTACACTATGTTAATAGAGGGAGTTTACACTCTATTCTTAGAGCGAGTTTACACTACAGTATGTTTTTTAGAGGGAGTTTACACTAGAGGGAGTTTACACTAGGTTAATAGAGGGAGTTTACACTATGTTAATAGAGGGAGTTTACACTATATTCATAAAGGGAGTTTACACTATGTTAATAGAGGAAGTTTACACTAGGTTAATAGAGGGACTTTACACTATATTCATAGAGGGAGTTTACACTATGTTTTTAGAGGAAGTTTACACTATGTTAATATAGGGAGTTTACACTACATTCATAGAGGGTGTTTACACTATATTCATAGAGGGAGTTTTCACTAGGTTAATAGAGGGAGTGTACACTCTGTTAATAGAGAGAGTTTACACTATGTTAATAGTGTGAGTTTACACTATATTCATAGAGGGAGTTTACACTATATTCATAGAATGAGTTTACACTAGGTTAATAGAGGGAGTTTACACTATATTCTTAGAGAGAGTTTACACTACAGTATGTTTTTTAGAGGGAGCTTACACTATATTCATAGAGGGAGTTTACACTTTGTTAGTAGAGGAAGTTTACACTATGTTAATAGAGGGAGTTTGCACTACATTCATAGATGGAGTTTACACTGTCTTCATAGAGGGAGTTTACACTAGGTTTATATAGAGAGTTTACACTATATTCATACAGGGAGTTTACACTATGTTAACAGAGGGAGTTTACACTATATTCATAGAGGGAGTTTACACTACAGTATGTTTTAGAGGGAGTTTACGCTAGAGGGAGTTTTCACTATATTTTTAGAGGGAGTTTACACTATATTATTAGAGGGAGTTTAAACTAGAGGGAGTTTACGCTATATTATTAGAGGGAGTTTACGCTATATTATTAGAGGGAGTTTACACTATATTATTAGAGGGAGTTTATGCTATATTATTAGAGGGAGTTTACACTAGAGGGAGTTTCCACCAGAGGGAGTTTACGCTATATTATTAGAGGGAGTTTATGCTACATTATTAGAGGGAGTTTACACTAGAGGGAGTTTCCGCTATATTATTAGAGGGAGTTTACTCTAGAGGGAGTTTACACTAGAGGGAGTTCACATCATTGTCTTATAACTATGATTTATTTTCAAATGAGTGATGGGAAGTGAACAAGTGCACACTTCAGGAGAAATTATAGGTTGTTGGGATGCAACCAGAGTGTGTGTGTCCGACGTGTCCTCTTCCTGTCTCTCTCTGTGTCTCTCCAGTCCCCACAGCGCCCCCTCAGGCTGTAGAGGTAACAGCAGTCAGCTCCTCCACAATCAGATTCACCTGGAACCCTCCGCCTCAGCAGTTCATCAACGGGATCAACCAGGGATACAAGGTAGAAAACAGTCAATCAACCAGAGATACAAGGTAGAAAACAGTCAATCAACCAGAGATACAAGGTAGGAAACAGTCAATCAACCAGAGATACAAGGTAGGAAACAGTCAATCAACCAGAGATACAAGGTAGAAAACAGTCAATCAACCAGAGATACAAGGTAGAAACAGTCAATCAACCAGAGATACAAGGTAGGAAACAGTCAATCAACCAGAGATACAAGGTAGAAAACAGTCAATTAACCAGAGACAGGGTTAGGGTTAAGGTTAGCTCAGGGTTAGGGTTAGGGTTAGCCGAGGGTAACAATTAGGGTTATCCCAGTTTTAGGGTTAGCCCAGGGTTAGGGTTAGGGTTAGCCGAGGGTAACAATTAGGGTTATCCCAGTTTTAGGGTTAGCCCAGGGTTAGGGTTAGGGTTAGCCGAGGGTAAGGATTAGGGTTATCCCAGTTTTAGGGTTATCTCAGGGTTAGGGTTAGGGGTAGCCGAGGGTAAGGATTAGGGTTATCCCAGTTTTAGGGTTAGCCCAGGGTTAGGGTTAGGGTTAGCCGAGGGTAAGGATTAGGGTTATCCCAGTTTTAGGGTTAGCTCAGGGTTAGGGTTAGGGTTAGCCGAGGGTAAGGATTAGGGTTATCCCAGTTTTAGGGTTAGCCCAGGGTTAAGGTTAGGGTTAGCCTAGGGTAAGGGTTATCTCAGTTTTAGGGTTATCTCAGGGTTAGGGTTAGGGTTAGCCTAAGGTAAGGGTTATCCCAGTTTTAGGTTAGCTCAGGGTTAGGGTTAGGGTTAGCCTAGGGTATGGGTTATCCCAGTTTTAGGTTAGCCCAGGGTTAAGGTTAGGGTTAGCCTAGGGTAAGGATTAAGGTTATCCCAGTTTTAGTGTTAGCTCAGGGTTAGGGTTAGGGTTAGCCGAGGGTAAGGATTAGGGTTATCCCAGTTTTAGGGTTAGCCCAGGGTTAAGGTTAGGGTTAGCCTAGGGTAAGGGTTATCCCAGTGTTAGGGTTAGCTCAGGGTTAGGGTTAGGGTTAGCCTAGGGTAAGGGTTATCCCAGTTTTAGGGTTAGCTCAGGGTTAGGGTTAGGGTTAGCCTAGGGTAAGGGTTATCCCAGTTTTAGGGTTAGCCCAGGGTTAGGGTTAGGGTTAGCCGAGGGTAAGGATTAGGGTTATCCCAGTTTTAGGGTTAGCTCAGGGTTAGGGTTAGGGTTAGCCTAGGGTTAGGGTTATCCCAGTTTTAGGTTTAGTCTTGGGTAAGGGTTAGCACATGGTTAGGGTTAGGTTAGGGTTAGCCCACATTGTTCAGGATGTGTATGTTCATGTTTTTCTGAAACATCTCCCCACTCTCTCTCTCCTCCCCCTCTCTTTCTCCCCCCTCTCCTCCCCTCTCTCCTCCCCTCTCCCCTCTCTCTCCCCTCTCTCTTTTCCCCTCTCCCCTCTCTCTCCCCTCTTTCTCCCCTCTCATCCCCTCTCTCTCCCCTTCTCTCCTCCCCTCTCCCCTCTCTCCTCCCCTCTCTCCCCTCTCTCTCTCCCCTCTCTCCTCTCTCTCTCTCCCCTCTCTCTCCTCTCTCTCTCTCCCCTCTGTCATCCCCTCTGTCCTCCCCTCTCTCTCTCCTCTCTCCCCTCTCTCTCCTCCCTCTCTCTCCCCTCTCCCCTTTCTCTCTCCTCCTCTCTCTCTCCTCCCCTCTCTCTCCCCTCTCTCTCCTCTCCCCTCTTTCTCCCCTCTCTCTTTCCTCTCTTTCCTCTCTCTTCTCTATTCTCTCTCTCCCCTCACCCCTCTATCTTCCCCTTTCTCTCATTCAGTTGCTAGTCTGGCCGGAGCACTCCCCGCAGCTGTAACCACTGTGACCATCACCCCTGACTATCCCGGTTCCCGCCTCACCGGATTGGTTGTTGGACTCATGAAGTACACCTGGTATCTAGGCTCCGCCCTCTGCTTCACCACGCCCGGCGATGGACCCAAGAGCCCTCCCATACTGCTACAGACACATGAAGACAGTACGCACACACACACACACACACACACTTCTCTCTCCCTCTATCGCCCTTCTCTCCCCCCTTCTCTCTCCCTCTCTGGGATTGGGGTATTGTACAATAGATATTGATTGGGTGTAGGGTGTGTATCAGGGTTAACGGTGGGTATAATTCATGTACAATAGATATTGATTGGGTGTAGGGTGTGTATCAGGGTTAACGGTGGGTATAATTCATGTACAATAGATATTGATTGGGTGTAGGGTGTGTATCAGGGTTAACGGTGGGTATAATTCATGTACAATAGATATTGATTGGGTGTAGGGTGTGTATCAGGGTTAACGGTGGGTATAATTCATGTACAATAGATATTGATTGGGTGTAGGGTGTGTATCAGGGTTAACGGTGGGTATAATTCATGTACAATAGATATTGATTGGGTGTAGGGTGTGTATCAGGGTTAACGGTGGGTATAATTCATGTACAATAGATATTGATTGGGTGTAGGGTGTGTATCAGGGTTAACGGTGGGTATAATTCATGTACAATAGATATTGATTGGGTGTAGGGTGTGTATCAGGGTTAACGGTGGGTATAATTAATGTACAATAGATATTGATTGGGTGTAGGGTGTGTATCAGGGTTAACGGTGGGTATAATTCATGTACAATAGATATTGATTGGGTGTAGGGTGTGTATCAGGGTTAACGGTGGGTATAATTCATGTACAATAGATATTGATTGGGTGTAGGGTGTGTATCAGGGTTAACGGTGGGTATAATTCATGTACAATAGATATTGATTGGGTGTAGGGTGTGTATCAGGGTTAACGGTGGGTATAATTCATGTACAATAGATATTGATTGGGTGTAGGGTGTGTATCAGGGTTAACGGTGGGTATAATTCATGTACAATAGATATTGATTGGGTGTAGGGTGTGTATCAGGGTTAACGGTGGGTATAATTCATGTACAATAGATATTGATTGGGTGTAGGGTGTGTATCAGGGTTAACGGTGGGTATAATTCATGTACAATAGATATTGATTGGGTGTAGGGTGTGTATCAGGGTTAACGGTGGGTATAATTCATGTACAATAGATATTGATTGGGTGTAGGGTGTGTATCAGGGTTAACGGTGGGTATAATTCATGTACAATAGATATTGATTGGGTGTAGGGTGTGTATCAGGGTTAACGGTGGGTATAATTCATGTACAATAGATATTGATTGGGTGTAGGGAGTGTATCAGGGTTAACGGTGGGTATAATTAATGTACAATAGATATTGATTGGGTGTAGGGTGTGTATCAGGGTTAACGGTGGGGATAATTCATGTACAATAGATATTGATTGGGTGTAGGTTGTGTATCAGGGTTAACGGTGGGTATAATTCATGTACAATAGATATTGATTGGGTGTAGGGTGTGTATCAGGGTTAACGGTGGGTATAATTCATGTACAATAGATATTGATTGGGTGTAGGGTGTGTATCAGGGTTAACGGTGGGTATAATTCATGTACAATAGATATTGATTGGGTGTAGGGTGTGTATCAGGGTTAACGGTGGGTATAATTCATGTACAATAGATATTGATTGGGTGTAGGGTGTGTATCAGGGTTAACGGTGGGTATAATTAATGTGCAATAGATATTGATTGTGTGTGCGTGCGTGTGTGTGTACAGCACCAGGTCCGGTGGGTCACTTGAGCTTCACTGAGATCCTGGACACATCTCTGAGAGTGAGCTGGGCAGAGCCTAAAGACAAGAACGGCATCATCACAGGTGAGATGGAACACTGGTACTCTAGAACCCTGCTCTAGAACTACAACACTAGAACCCTTCTCTAGAACTACAACACTAGAACTATACTCTAGAACTACAACACTAGAACTCTGCTCTAGAACTACAACACTAGAACTATACTCTAGAACTACAACACGATAACTATACTCTAGAACTACAACACTAGAACTCTGCTCTAGAACTACAACACTAGAACTATACTCTAGAACTACAACACTAGAACTATACTCTAGAACCACAACACTAGAACTCTGCTCTAGAACTACAACACTAGAACTATACTCTAGAACTACAACACTAGAACTATACTCTAGAACTACAACACTAGAACTATACTCTAGAACCACAACACTAGAACTCTGCTCTAGAACTACAACACTAGAACTATACTCTAGAACTACAACACTAGAACTATACTCTAGAACTACAACACTAGAACTATACTCTAGAACCACAACACTAGAACTATACTCTAGAACTACAACACTGGAACTATACTCTAGAACTATACTCTAGAACTACAACACTAGAACTATACACTAGAACTACAACACTAGAACTCTGCTCTAGAACTAAATGTATTTTCTCGTTCCATGGCACTGTGTGCTCACGTAGGCCTAAATGTGTTTATGAATAACGTCTATACAACGTCTATACAATACAACATCAATACAACGTCTATACAACGTCTGTACGATAGAACGTCTATACAACGTCTATACAACGTACTAGGCTCCTGTCAGTTGTAGCGTTGCATATGTGATGCAGATTCTCAAAACAATCCTCTGTCATTATAGAAGGACTGAGTTTGGACGAGCCTGTCTTTGGTAATTAGACAAGGGGCGCTCTTTGAAAAGGGGGATGGATAGCCTACTTGAACAAGTGAAATGCAGGTATGTGACTTGTGAATAATGAAAAGTCAAAAGGATGTGTCAAAGCTGCTCTCAGAAGACCATTTAAAAACCCCTTAATCCAATTAAGCGAAATGGCAAGAAACCAATATTTATTTTGTGTTTCTAAATAGGAGATGAATCATCATAAAATACACGTCTCTCCTTCCATGGGCACTGTGTATAGGCTGTGCTTCACAATACACACAATCATCAACTGTGTATAGGCTGTACTTCACAATACACGCCATCATCAACTTTGTATAGGCTGTGCTTCACAATACACACAATCATCAACTGTGTATAGGCTGTCCTTCACAATACACACAATCATCAACTGTGTATAGGCTGTTCTTCACAATACACGCCATCATCAACTGTGTATATGCTGTGCTTCACATTACACGCCATCATCAACTGTGTATATGCTGTGCTTCACAATACACACAATCATCAACTGTGTATAGGCTGTCCTTCACAATACACACAATCATCAACTGTGTATAGGCTGTGCTTCACAATACATGCCATCATCAACTGTGTATAGGCTGTGCTTCACAATACACGCCATCATCAACTGTGTATAGGCTGTGCTTCACAATACACACAATCATCAACTGTGTATAGGCTGTCCTTCACAATACACACAATCATCAACTGTGTATAGGCTGTGCTTCACAATACACACAATCATCAACTGTGTATAGGCTGTGCTTCACAATACACACAATCATCAACTGTGTATAGGCTGTGCTTCACAATACACACAATCCTCAACTGTGTATAGGCTGTGCTTCACAATACACACAATCATCAACTGTGTATAGGCTGTTCTTCACAGTACACACAATCATCAACTGTGTATAGGCTGTTCTTCACAATACACACAATCATCAACTGTGTCACCGTTAAGACCTGCTTTTTGTGGGTCTTAAAAAACTTGCCATTGACGCTTCATGAAATGATCACCGCTGCACTTGTTTTTAAGGACACACCTCAAATATTGCCACCCCACCCACCTCAGCGCAAGCGAGCTGACAGGTAAATTGCAGAACCTGCCGTTACAGCAGGAAAATATCAGTGCACCAGTTTTTACATGATGAAATTGCAAACTAACGTTTGCACCCGCCAAAAATAGAGCCTATACCTCTACTCTGCTCAAGAACTAGAATACTGGAACACTACTCTGCTCTAGAACTAGAACACTACACTAGAACTCTTACCTGGTTTACTGTAGAACTACAGCACTAGTGTAACCGATGTGAAATGGCTAGCTAGTTAGCTGGGTGCGCGCTAATAGCGTTTCAATCGGTGACGTCACTCGCTCTGAGACCTTGAAATAGTTGTTCCCCTTGCTCTGCAAGAGCTGTGGCTTTTGTGGAGCGATGGATAACGATGCTTCGACGGTGGCTGTTGTCTATGTGTGCAGAGGGTCTCTGGTTCGAGCCCAGGTAGGGGCGAGGAAAGGGACGGAAGCTATACTGTTATACTAGGACTCTACTCTGTTCTAGATCTAGAACACCGGAACTGTAATTTACTCTAGAACTACACCACTAAAACGCTATTCTATTCTAGAACTAGAATTCTACTTTACTCTAGAACTACACCACTAAAACTCTATTCTACTCTAGAACTACAACACTAGAACTCTACTTTGCTCTAGAACTACAACACTAGAACCTTATTCTACTCTAGAACTACAACACTAGAACTCTATTCTACTCTAGAACTACAACACTAGAACTTTACTCTCGTCTAGAACGAGAAAATTGGAACACTACTCTGCTCTAGAACTAGAACACTAGAACTCTTACCTGGTTTACTGTAGAACTTCAGCACTAGGACTCTAGTCAGCTCTAGAACTGGATCACTAGAACTCTACTCTCCACTAGAACTACATCACTACAACTCTACTCTGCTCTGGAACTAGAACACTAGAACATTAGAGCCTGTCTCTAGAACTATAACACTAGAACTCTACCCTGCTGTAGAACTACAACACCAGAACTCTACTCTGGTCTAGAACATGAACACTGGAACTCTACTCTGGTCGAGAAGAAGAACAATGGAACTCTACTTTGCTCTAGAACTACAACACTAGAACTCTAAACTGCTCTAGAACTACAACATAATAGTCAGTGCATTGTTTTATTAAATAATGAATATTTAAGCTTCCTCTAACTTCCATCAGACCTCTAACTTATATCAGACCT
>NC_059453.1:7062500-7077500 GCF_905237065.1 Salmo salar
TCTGTGTCTGTGTGTCTGTGTGTCTCTGTGTCTCTGTGTCTCTGTGTCTGTGTGTCTGCGCGAGAGAGAGGAAGACGTTGGACAAAGGCCAAGTTGCAGTCATTATCACCCTGATTAACCACAAATAGCTAAGTCATTATTAACCCTTATTAACCACAAATAGCTAAGTCATTATCACCCTTATTAACCACAAATAGCTAAGTCATTATTAACCCTTATTAACCACAAATAGCTAAGTCATTATTACCCTTATTAACCACAAATAGCTAAGTCATTATCATCCTGATTAACCACAAATAGCTAAGTCATTATCACCCTGATTAACCACAAATAGCTAAGTCATTATTAACCCTTACTAACCACAAATAGCTAAGTCATTATCACCCCTTATAAACCACAAATAGCTAAGTCATTAGAGAGAAAAGAACAATAGAAAAGATTGAGGGAAACAGAGAGAAACTAAGGGAAACAGAATAGAGGCAGAAAGAAAGCCAGAGAGAGAGAGCGGTTTGGCGAGAGACAGAGAGAAAGAGAGAGTCTGAGAAAGAAAGAGAGTGAGGTTTGTAGAGATAAGGAGCAAGAGAGAGCTTCCTGGTGTGTCCTCTAACCTGTTGTTGTGTCTGTGTCTCAGAGCTTCCTGGTGTGTCCTCTAACCTGTTGTTGTGTCTGTGTCTCAGAGCTTCCTGGTGTGTCCTCTAACCTGTTGTTGTGTCTGTGTCTCAGAGCTTCCTGGTGTGTCCTCTAACCTGTTGTTGTGTCTGTGTCTCAGAGCTTCCTGGTGTGTCCTCTAACCTGTTGTTGTGTCTGTGTCTCAGAGCTTCCTGGTGTGCCCTCTAACCTGTTGTTGTGTCTGTGTCTCAGAGCTTCCTGGTATGTCCTCTAACCTGTTGTTGTGTCTGTGTCTCAGAGCTTCCTGGTGTGTCCTCTAACCTGTTGTTGTGTCTGTGTCTCAGAGCTTCCTGGTGTGTCCTCTAACCTGTTGTTGTGTCTGTGTCTCAGAGCTTCCTGGTGTGTCCTCTAACCTGTTGTTGTGTCTGTGTCTCAGAGCTTCCTGGTGTGTCCTCTAACCTGTTGTTGTGTCTGTGTCTCAGAGCTTCCTGGTGTGCCTTCTAACCTGGTCATCTCCAACATCAGCCCTCGCTCCGCCACACTAAGGTTCCGCCCCGGCAGCGATGGGAAGACGGTCATCTCCAAATGGATCGTAGAAGGACAGGTCAGTATTTCACTGTTACTGTAGATATGAAGCTAGTATCCAGCTAGAAAGTTTGAACATTTAACTAAATCCAGAGCAGTAATTTCACAGTTAGCTACAAAGCTAATATTAGTAGGTCTTCCCTGGACCCGTATATACACGGAGTATCCAGGGCACAAAGAGTCTCAGAGAAGGAGAGCTGTTACAGAATCAGATGTTTACATCATAGTGAATACTGTTACATGGACAGGGGGAGGATCTGATCCTAGATCAGCACTGGGGCCGTTACAGTATGTTATTCCGCTCTTCTGAAATAGACTACATTTTCTCCATGTTTGGTATTTGGTATTTTATTTGGATCCCCATTAGCCGTTGCAAAAGCAGCAGCTACTCTTCCTGGGGTCCACACAAAACATGAAACATAATACAGAATGACATAATACAGAACATCATCAGACAAGAACAGCTCGAGGACAGAACTACATACATTTTGTAAAAGGCACACGTAGACTACATATCAATGCATACACACAAACTATCTAGGTCAAATACCATATCATGTTTCTTTAGACTTGTCTAAAAATGAATCATGGATTTATTGTGACGGTCTGGGCTATTTAACATGGATTTATTATGACGGTCTGGGCTATATAACATGGATTTATTATGACGGTCTGGGCTATATAACATGGATTTATTATGACGGTCTGGACTATATTACATGGATTTATTATGACGGTCTGGACTATATAACATGGATTTATTATGACGGTCTGGACTATATAACATGGATTTATTATGACGGTCTGGACTATATAACATGGATTTATTGTGACGGTCTGGACTATATAACATGGATTTATTGTGACGGTCTGGACTATATAACATGGATTTATTATGACGGTCTGGGCTATATAACATGGATTTATTATGACGGTCTGGACTATATAACATGGATTTATTATGACGGTCTGGACTATATAACATGGATTTATTATGACGGTCTGGACTATATAACATGGATTTATTATGACGGTCTGGACTATATAACATGGATTTATTATGACGGTCTGGACTATATAACATGGATTTATTATGACGGTCTGGACTATATAACATGGATTTATTATGACGGTCTGGACTATATAACATGGATTTATTATGACGGTCTGGACTATATAACATGGATTTATTATGACGGTCTGGACTATATAACATGGATTTATTATGACGGTCTGGACTATATAACATGGATTTATTATGACGGTCTGGACTATTTAACATGGATTTATTATGACGGTCTGGGCTATATAACATGGATTTATTATGACGGTCTGGGCTATATAATATGGATGTATTGTGACGGTCTGGACTATATAACATGGATTTATTATGACGGTCTGGACTATATAACATGGATTTATTATGACGGTCTGGGCTATATAACATGGGTTTATTATGACGGTCTGGACTATATAACATGGATTTATTGTGACTGTCTGGACTATATAACATGGATTTATTATGACGGTCTGGGCTATATTACATGGATTTATTATGACGGTCTGGGCTATATAACATGGATTTATTATGACGGTCTGGACTATATAACATGGATTTATTATGACGGTCTGGACTATATAACATGGGTTTATTATGACGGTCTGGACTATATTACATGGATTTATTATGACGGTCTGGACTATATAACATGGATTTATTATGACGGTCTGGACTATATAACATGGATTTATTATGACGGTCTGGACTATATTACATGGATTTATTATGACGGTCTGGACTATATAACATGGATTTATTATGACGGTCTGGGCTATATAACATGGATTTATTGTGACGGTCTGGACTATATAACATGGATTTATTGTGACGGTCTGGACTATATTACATGGATTTATTATGACGGTCTGGGCTATATAACATGGGTTTATTATGACGGTCTGGACTATATTACATGGATTTATTATGACGGTCTGGACTATATAACATGGATTTATTATGACGGTCTGGACTATATAACATGGGTTTATTATGACAGTCTGGACTATATTACATCGATTTATTATGACGGTCTGGACTATATAACATCGATTTATTATGACGGTCTGGACTATATAACATGGATTTATTGTGACGGTCTGGACTATATAACATGGATTTATTATGACGGTCTGGACTATATAACATGGATTTATTATGACGGTCTGGACTATATAACATGGATTTATTATGACGGTCTGGGCTATATAACATGGATTTATTATGACGGTCTGGACTATATAACATGGATTTATTATGACGGTCTGGACTATATAACATGGATTTATTATGACGTTCTGGACTATATAACATGGATTTATTATGACGGTCTGGGCTATATAACATGGATTTATTATGACGGTCTGGACTATATAACATGGATTTATTATGACGGTCTGGACTATATAACATGGATTTATTATGACGGTCTGGACTATTTAACATGGATTTATTATGACGGTCTGGGCTATATAACATGGATTTATTATGACGGTCTGGACTATATAACATGGATTTATTATGACGGTCTGGACTATATAACATGGATTTATTATGACTGTCTGGACTATATAACATGGATTTATTATGACGGTCTGGGCTATATAACATGGATTTATTATGACGGTCTGGGCTATATAACATGGATTTATTATGACGGTCTGGACTATATAACATGGATTTATTATGACTGTCTGGACTATATTACATGGATTTATTATGACGGTCTGGGCTATATAACATGGGTTTATTATGACGGTCTGGACTATATTACATGGATTTATTATGACGGTCTGGACTATATAACATGGATTTATTATGACGGTCTGGACTATATAACATGGGTTTATTATGACGGTCTGGACTATATTACATCGATTTATTATGACGGTCTGGACTATATAACATCGATTTATTATGACGGTCTGGACTATATAACATGGATTTATTGTGACGGTCTGGACTATATAACATGGATTTATTATGACGGTCTGGACTATATAACATGGATTTATTATGACGGTCTGGACTATATAACATGGATTTATTATGACGGTCTGGGCTATATAACATGGATTTATTATGACGGTCTGGACTATATAACATGGATTTATTATGACGGTCTGGACTATATAACATGGATTTATTATGACGTTCTGGACTATATAACATGGATTTATTATGACGGTCTGGGCTATATAACATGGATTTATTATGACGGTCTGGACTATATAACATGGATTTATTATGACGGTCTGGACTATATAACATGGATTTATTATGACGTCTGGACTATTTAACATGGATTTATTATGACGGTCTGGGCTATATAACATGGATTTATTATGATGGTCTGGACTATATAACATGGATTTATTATGACGGTCTGGACTATATAACATGGATTTATTATGACTGTCTGGACTATATAACACGGATTTATTATGACGGTCTGGGCTATATAACATGGATTTATTATGACGGTCTGGGCTATATAACATGGATTTATTATGACGGTCTGGACTATATAACATGGATTTATTATGACTGTCTGGACTATATAACATGGATTTATTATGACGGTCTGGGCTATATAACATGGATTTATTATGACGGTCTGGACTATATAACATGGATTTATTATGACGGTCTGGACTATATAATATGGATGTATTTTGACGGTCTGGACTATATAGCATGGATTTATTATGACGGTCTGGACTATATAACATGGATTTATTATGACGGTCTGGACTATATAACATGGATTTATTATGACAGTCTGGACTATTTAACATGGATTTATTATGACGGTCTGGACTATATAACATGGATTTATTATGACGGTCTGGACTATATAACATGGATTTATTGTGACGGTCTGGACTATATAACATGGATTTATTATGACGGTCTGGACTATACAACATGGATTTATTATGACGGTCTGGACTATATAACATGGATTTATTATGACGGTCTGGACTATATAACATGGATTTATTATGACGGTCTGGACTATATAACATGGATTTATTATGACGGTCTCGACTATATAACATGGAATTATTATGACGGTCTGGACTATTTAACATGGATTTATTATGACGGTCTGGGCTATATTACATGGATTTATTATGACGGTCTGGACTATATAACATGGATTTCCTATGACGGTCTGGACTATATAACATGGATTTATTATGACGTTCTGGACTATATAACATGGATTTATTATGACGGTCTGGACTATATAACATGGATTTATTATGACGGTCTGGACTATATAACATGGATTTATTATGACGGTCTGGGCTATATAGCATGGATTTATTATGACGGTCTGGACTATATAACATGGATTTATTATGACGGTCTGGACTATATAACATGGATTTATTGTGACGGTCTGGACTATATAACATGGATTTGTTATGACGGTCTGGACTATATAACATGGATTTATTATGACGGTCTGGACTATATAACATGGATTTATTATGACGGTCTGGACTATATAACATGGATTTATTATGACGGTCTGGACTATATAACATGGATTTATTATGACGGTCTGGACTATATAACATGGATTTATTATGACGGTCTGGACTATATAAAATGGATTTATTATGACGGTCTGGGCTATATAACATGGATTTATTATGACGGTCTGGACTATATAACATGGATTTATTATGACGGTCTGGACTATATAACATGGATTTATTATGACGTTCTGGACTATATAACATGGATTTATTATGACGGTCTGGGCTACATAACATGGATTTATTATGACGGTCTGGACTATTTAACATGGATTTATTATGACGGTCTGGACTATTTAACATGGATTTATTATGACGGTCTGGTCTATATAACATGGATTTATTATGACGGTCTGGACTATATAACATGGATTTATTATGACGGTCTGGACTATATAACATGGATTTATTATGACGGTCTGGACTATATAACATGGATTTATTATGACGGTCTGGGCTATATAACATGGATTTATTATGACGGTCTGGACTATATAACATGGATTTATTATGACTGTCTGGACTATATGACATGGATTTATTATGACGGTCTGGGCTATATAACATGGATTTATTATGACGGTCTGGACTATATAACATGGATTTATTATGACGGTCTGGACTATATAATATGGATGTATTGTGACGGTCTGGACTATATAGCATGGATTTATTATGACGGTCTGGACTATATAACATGGATTTATTATGACGGTCTGGACTATATAACATGGATTTATTATGATGGTCTGGACTATTTAACATGGATTTATTATGACGGTCTGGACTATATAACATGGATTTATTATGACGGTCTGGACTATATAACATGGATTTATTGTGACGGTCTGGACTATATAACATGGATTTATTATGACTGTCTGGACTATATAACATGGATTTATTATGACGGTCTGGACTATATAACATGGATTTATTATGACGGTCTGGACTATATTACATGGATTTATTATGACGGTCTGGACTATATAACATGGATTTATTATGACGATCTGGACTATATAACATGGATTTATTATGACGGTCTGGACTATATAACATGGATTTATTATGACGGTCTGGACTATATAACATGGAATTATTATGACGGTCTGGACTATTTAACATGGATTTATTATGACGGTCTGGGCTATATTACATGGATTTATTATGACGGTCTGGACTATATAACATGGATTTCTTATGACGGTCTGGACTATATAACATGGATTTATTATGACGGTCTGGACTATATAACATGGATTTATCATGACGGTCTGGACTATATAACATGGATTTATTATGACGGTCTGGACTATATAACATGGATTTATTATGACGGTCTGGACTATATAACATGGATTTATTATGACGGTCTGGGCTATATAGCATGGATTTATTATGACGGTCTGGACTATATAACATGGATTTATTATGACGGTCTGGACTATATAACATGGATTTATTGTGACGGTCTGGACTATATAACATGGATTTGTTATGACGGTCTGGACAATATAACATGGATTTATTATGACGGTCTGGACTATATAACATGGATTTATTATGACGGTCTGGACTATATAACATGGATTTATTATGACGGTCTGGACTATATAACATGGATTTATTATGACGGTCTGGACTATATAACATGGATTTATTATGACTGTCTGGACTATATAACATGGATTTATTATGACGGTCTGGACTATTTAACATGGATTTATTATGATGGTCTGGGCTATATAACATGGATTTATTATGACGGTCTGGACTATATAACATGGATTTATTATGACGGTCTGGACTATATAACATGGATTTATTATGATGGTCTGGACTATATATCATGGATTTATTATGACGGTCTGGGCTATATAACATGGATTTATTATGACGGTCTGGACTATATAACATGGATTTATTATGACTGTCTGGACTATATAACATGGATTTATTATGACGGTCTGGACTATATAACATGGATTTAATATGACTGTCTGGACTATATAACATGGATTTATTATGACGGTCTGGGCTATATAACATGGATTTATTATGACGGTCTGGACTATATAACATGGATTTATTATGACGGTCTGGACTATATAATATGGATGTATTGTGACGGTCTGGACTATATAGCATGGATTTATTATGACGGTCTGGACTATATAACATGGATTTATTATGACGGTCTGGACTATATAACATGGATTTATTATGACGGTCTGGACTATTTAACATGGATTTATTATGACGGTCTGGACTATATAACATGGATTTATTATGACGGTCTGGACTATATAACATGGATTTATTGTGACGGTCTGGACTATATAACATGGATTTATTATGACGGTCTGGACTATATAACGTGGATTTATTATGACGGTCTGGACTATATAACATGGATTTATTATGACGGTCTGGACTATATTACATGGATTTATTATGACGGTCTGGACTATATAACATGGATTTATTATGACGGTCTGGACTATATAACATGGATTTATTATGACGGTCTGGACTATATAACATGGATTTATTATGACGGTCTGGACTATATAACATGGAATTATTATGACGGTCTGGACTATTTAACATGGATTTATTATGACGGTCTGGGCTATATTACATGGATTTATTATGACGGTCTGGACTATATAACATGGATTTCTTATGACGGTCTGGACTATATAACATGGATTTATTATGACGGTCTGGACTATATAACATGGATTTATTATGACGGTCTGGACTATATAACATGGATTTTTTATGACGGTCTGGACTATATAACATTGATTTATTATGACGGTCTGGACTATATAACATGGATTTATTATGACGGTCTGGACTATATAACATGGATTTATTATGACGGTCTGTGCTATATAGCATGGATTTATTATGACGGTCTGGACTATATAACATGGATTTATTATGACGGTCTGGACTATATAACATGGATTTATTGTGACGGTCTGGACTATATAACATGGATTTGTTATGACGGTCTGGACTATATAACATGGATTTATTATGACGGTCTGGACTATATAACATGGATTTATTATGACGGTCTGGACTATATAACATGGATTTATTATGACGGTCTGGACTATATAACATGGATTTATTATGACGGTCTGGACTATATAACATGGATTTATTATGACGGTCTGGACTATATAACATGGATTTATTATGACGGTCTGGACTATATAACATGGATTTATTATGACGGTCTGGGCTATATAGCATGGATTTATTATGACGGTCTGGACTATATAACATGGATTTATTATGACGGTCTGGACTATATAACATGGATTTATTGTGACGGTCTGGACTATATAACATGGATTTGTTATGACGGTCTGGACTATATAACATGGATTATTATGACGGTCTGGACTATATAACATGGATTTATTATGACGGTCTGGACTATATATCATGGATTTATTATGACGGTCTGGACTATATAACATGGATTTATTATGACGGTCTGGACTATATAACATGGATTTATTATGACGGTCTGGACTATATAACATGGATTTATTATGACGGTCTGGACTATATAACATGGATTTATTATGACGGTCTGGGCTATATAACATGGATTTATTATGACGGTCTGGGCTATATAATATGGATGTATTGTGACGGTCTGGACTATATAACATGGATTTATTAGACTTTTTTAAAGTTGGTCTTCCAAAGGTCTACATCAGTGGCTTGTAGGCTGTGTGTGGAAGCCAGGAGATGCTAAAGGTGTTTATGTTAATTACTGGTCAATTACCATATGACCGGCAGTTATTTGCTTGACAATCACCAGCTGACAAAATTTCATGACCACCACAGCCCTAACTCTGACAGAGCTCCAGAGTTCCTCTGTGGAGATGGGAGAACCAAATGTCATGACCGCCACAGCCCTAACTCTGACAGAGCTTCCTCTGTGGAGATGGGAGAACCAAATGTCATGACCGCCACAGCCCTAATCAGCACTGTGAGACTCTATAAACATGGCCCCTGATGTTTCCTGCTTTTATAACATACTTTATTAAAAATAACACTTCAAAGTGATGTTCTAAGTGATGTTCTAATTTATGTTCTAACTGATGTTCTGATGTTCTAAGTGATGTTCTAAGTTAAGGTTCTAACTGATGTTTTGATGTTCTAAGTGATGTTCTAAGTTATGTTCTAACTGATGTTCTGATGTTCTAAGTGATGTTCTAAGATATGTTGTAACTGATGTTCTAAGTGATGATCTAAGTTATGTTATATTCTGATTGCATCTTCACCTATTGCGTTCTCCTATAGGTGGTGAGAGAGAGAGGTGGAGAGAGGGATGGGAAGGAGGAGGAGTGGAGAGTCGTGTATGAGAGAGAGAACAGAGAGAAGCAGCCTGATGTAGACACACTGGAAATACCAGACCTCCTCCCCTTCACACTGTACAGGTAGAGAACACACACACACACACACACACACACACACACACACACACACACACACACACACACACACACACACACACACACACACACACACACACACACACACACACACACACACACACACACACACACACACACACACACACAGCCTGTGATGTATCATACGCCATATGAAGTGATTCACTCCTCTGGTTTCCTTACCCTCCTTTTAACCCTCTTTCACACCCTGCACTCTGTCTCTCTTTCTCTCTGCCCTCTCTCTCTCTCTTTCTCTCTCTCTCTCTGCCCTCTCTCGCTCTCTCTCTCTGTCTCTGTCTCTGTCTCTGTCTCTCTCTCTCTCTCTCTCTTTGTCTCTGTCTCTGTCTGTCTCTATCTCTCTCTCTCTCTTTCTCTCTCTCTCTCTCTGCCCTCTCTCGCTCTCTCTCTGTCTCTCTCCTTCTCTCCTTCTCTCGGTCTCTCTCTGTCTCTGTCTCTGTCTCTGTCTCTGTCTCTCTCTCTCTCTCTCTGCCCTCTCTCGCTCTCTCTCTCTGTCTCTCTGTCTCTCTCTCTCTGTCTCTCTCTCTCTCTAGCCTCTCTCTCTGTTTCTCTCTCCCTCTCTCTCTCTCTGTCTCTCTCTCTCTCTGTCTCTCGCTCTCTTCTGGGAGTGATAGTGCATTTTCTGATTCCCCATCTTTTACACAGAGAAACATATTACTGTTAGTGTGAAACTGCATATCTGTGTGTGTGTGTGTGTGTGTGTGTGTGTGTGTGTGTGTGTGTGTGTGTGTGTGTGTGTGTGTGTGTGTGTGTGTGTGTGTGTGTGTGTGTGTGTGTGTGTGTGTGTGTGTGTGTGTGTAGGTTCCGATTGCGCCAGGAGAACATTGTGGGCTCCAGTCCATCTAGCACCCCCTCCAGGATGATTCAGACACTGCAGTCGGCCCCCGATACACACCCCAACAACCTCACCCTGGTTACAGCTACACAGACCAGCCTCACACTGCGCTGGGCGGTAAGGCACACACACACGCACGCACACACACACGCATGCACGCACGCACGCACGCATGCATGCATGCACACACACACACACACACCCACACCTTAACATCCTCACACTGCTCTGGAATGTGTGTGAATAGGAGTACTTCTGAGTTTCTTTGTCTCTGTGTGTGTGTGTGTGTGCGTGCGTGCGTGTGTGTGTGTGTGTGTGTCAGCGGCGATGCGTGGCTGGGTAGGTTGAGTGTGTGACAGGCTGTAATCAGCGTCTCTCCTGGTTATCACCGCTAATGCTAATCTGTCAGGTTTCCCATTCACCGCGCGAAACGCTAACAGCACAAGCTGCAATGTAATTGTCTCCTTACTTACTCTCTCCATCTCTCTCTCCGACTCTCACTCTCTAATACCACCTCTCTCTTTCTCTCTCTCTCCCTCCCCCTCTCTCTCCCTCTCTCTCTCTCTCTCTCTCTCTCAAATTCCTCTCTCTCTCTCCCTCTCCCCCCTCCCCCCTCTCTCTCCTGTCTTTTATAACCTAAATGGGAAACAGAGTATTTTTCCGTTTAAGGGACGGAATGAGAAAAATAAGCTGTAAGAGCCCGAGCGCTACGCTATGCTACCTGAGATGCAGCTAATGGGATTTTACCTGTGTTTTAACACTTGCGTTAATGGGGCATTATAATGGTTAGCTAATGCTATTATCAGCCTTCATTACAACGGTTAGCTAATGCTATTATCAGCCTTCATTATAATGGTTAGCTAATGCTATTATCAGCCTTCATTACAATGGTTAGCTAATGCTATTATCAGCATTCATTACAATGGTTAGCTAATGCTATTATCAGCCTTTATTATAATGGTTAGCTAATGCTATTATCAGCCTTCCTTATAATGGTTAGCTAATGCTATTATCAGCCTTTATTATAATGGTTAGCTAATGCTATTATCAGCCTTCATTATAATGGTTAGCTAATGCTATTATCAGCCTTTATTATAATGGTTAGCTAATGCTATTATCAGCCTTCATTATAAGGAGCTCTAGTGTTAATCTATGCTCAGTGTCGGAGCTTTTCCAATCCAAGCCTCCAGGTCCACACTGGTGCTGCTTTTTTCCCTTTCTTCCTCCTAGTTCATTTACTAATTGGTTAATTGATAAATTGATAAATTGATAAATGGATTAATGGCACTGATTGGCCTGAGATCCACTCACCTGGTGTCCCAGGTCTAACACATACACACCAAGGAGGTTAAAATGAATGAGTGATGCACTCTGCTCTGACCTCTCTTTATCCTCCCCTCTCTCCATCTTCCACTAGGAGCGTACACACACACACACATTGGAGGGAGAGAGAGAGAGAGGGGGGGACAGTGAGAGAGAGAGAGAGAGAGAGAGAGAGAGAGAGAGACGGGGACAGAGAGAGAGAGAGAGAGAGAGAGAGCGGAAGGTAAGGTGACAGAAATAAAGAGAGAGGGAGTGAGGGAAGAATGGCAGAAATATTGAGGAGAGGAGGAAGAGGGGGAAGAAGAGAGGGAGAGAGTAAGAGAGGACAGGGAAAGAAAGGGATAGAGGAGGAGGGAGGGAGGGTGACACAGAGACACGAGGAGAGAGGGAGCGAGAGAAAGAGAGAGAACAGTAACTGTTTTTTAAGATGAGCTTGTAAATAACATAAATAAATAACCAGGATCTTGCTTTTTCATTCTCTCTGTGTGTGTCTGTGTGCCTGTGTGTCTGTGTGTCTGTGTGCCTGTGTGCCTGTGTGTCTGTGTGTCTGTGTGCCTGTGTGTCTGTGTGCCTGTGTGTCTGTGTGTCTGTGTGCCTGTGTGCCTGTGTGTCTGTGTGCCTGTGTGTCTGTGTGCCTGTGTGTCTCTGTGTGTCTCTGTGTGTGTGTCTGTGTGCCTGTGTGTCTCTGTGTGTGTGTCTGTGTGCCTGTGTGTCTGTGTGCCTGTGTGTCTGTGTGTCTGTGTGCCTGTGTGTCTGTGTGTCTGTGTGTCTGTGTGCCTGTGTGCCTGTGTGTCTGTGTGCCTGTGTGTCTGTGTGTCTCTGTGTGTCTCTGTGTGTCTCTGTGTGTGTGTCTGTGTGCCTGTATGTCTCTGTGTGTGTGTCTGTGTGCCTGTGTGTCTGTGTGCCTGTGTGTCTCTGTGTGTGTGTCTGTGTGCCTGTGTGTCTGTGTGAGAGACAATGGGTGTTTCTCAAAATGCATACTTCACTCCGACTTCGTAATGAAATGTTGCCTGTTCACGTCGTATATGTTACCTGACTACAATATTTTATCTTGACACCTTACGTTCCGTAGATAGCGAGCCCATAATAAGTCAATAGGGCTAACTGGCTAGCTACTAGTACTGTTAGGGCTGTTAGGGCTAACTGGCTAGCTACTAGTACTGTTAGGGCTGTTAGGGTTAACTGGCAAGCTACTAGTACTGTTACTAGTACTGTTAGGGCTAACTGGCTAGCTACTAGTACTGTTAGGGCTAACTGGCTAGCTACTAGTACTGTTAGGGCTGTTAGGGCTAACTGGCTAGCTACTAGTACTGTTAGGGCTGTTAGGGCTATCTGGCAAGCTACTAGTACTGTTAGGGCTAACTGGCTAGCTACTAGCACTGTTAGGGCTAACTGGCAAGCAACTAGCGCTGTTAGGGCTAACTGGTTAGCTACTAGTACTGTTAGGGCTGTTAGGGCTAACTGGCTAGCTACTAGTACTGTTAGGGCTGTTAGGGATAACTGGCTAGCTACTAGTACTGTTAGGGTTGTTAGTGCTAACTGGCTAGCTACTAATACGGTTACTAGTACTGTTAGGGCTAACTGGCTAGCTACTAGTACTGTTAGGGCTGTTAGGGTTAACTGGCTAGCTACTAGTACTGTTACTAGTACTGTTAGGGCTAACTGGATAGCTACTAGTACTGTTAGGGCTAACTGGCTAGCTACTAGTACTGTTAGGGCTGTTAGGGCTAACTGGCTAGCTACTAGTACTGTTAGGGCTGTTAGGGCTATCTGGCAAGCTACTAGTACTGTTAGGGCTAACTGGCTAGCTACTAGCACTGTTAGGGCTAACTGGCAAGCAACTAGCACTGTTAGGGCTAACTGGCTAGCTACTAGTACTGTTAGGGCTGTTAGGGCTAACTGGCTAGCTACTAGTACTGTTAGGGCTGTTAGGGCTAACTGGCTAGCTACTAGTACTGTTAGGGCTGTTAGGGTTAACTGGCAAACTACTAGTACTGTTACTAGTACTGTTAGGGCTAACTGGCTAGCTACTAGTACTGTTAGGGCTAACTGGCTAGCTACTAGTACTGTTAGGGCTAACTGGCTAGCTACTAGTACTGTTAGGGCTGTTAGGGCTATCTGGCAAGCTACTAGTACTGTTAGGGCTAACTGGCTAGCTACTAGCACTGTTAGGGCTAACTGGCAAGCAACTAGCACTGTTAGGGCTAACTGGTTAGCTACTAGTACTGTTAGGGCTGTTAGGGCTAACTGGCTAGCTACTAGTACTGTTAGGGCTGTTAGGGATAACTGGCTAGCTACTAGTACTGTTAGGGCTGTTAGGGCTAACTGGCTAGCTACTAGTACAGTTACTAGTACTGTTAGGGCTAACTGGCTAGCTACTAGTACTGTTAGGGCTGTTAGGGTTAACTGGCTAGCTACTAGTACTGTTACTAGTACTGTTAGGGCTAACTGGCTAGCTACTAGTACTGTTAGGGCTAACTGGCTAGCTACTAGTACTGTTAGGGCTGTTAGGGCTGTTAGGGCTAGCGGGCT
>NC_059453.1:7082500-7105000 GCF_905237065.1 Salmo salar
ATGTAACATCCTGTAATCGCAACATTTTGTTTTCCCACAGTGATAATTACTGCTTTTAAAAAATGCTGAGAAAGTGTGTGTGTGCGCACGTGCGTCCGTCCATGTGTGTGTGTGTGTGTGTGTGTGTGTGTGTGTGTGTGTGTGTGTGTTTTGGTGAGTGTGTGTGTGTTTGGTGAGTGTGTGTGTGTTTGGTGTGTGTGTTTGGTGAGTGTATGTGTGTTTGGTGTGTGTGTGTATGTGTGTGTTTGGTGTGTGTGTTGTTTGGTGTGTGTGTGTGTGTGTGTGTGTGTGTGTGTGTGTGTGTGTGTGTGTGTGTGTGTGTGTGTGTGTGTGTGTGTGTGTGTGTGTGTGTGTGTGTGTGTGTGTGTGTGTGTTTGATGTGTGTGTGTGTGTGTGTGTGTTTTGGTGTGTTCTCTTCCTCCCAGCAACATATTTCATGTTTAATGCTGTAGCTTTGCTTAAGACATCCAGAGACAAAACAGGATACGTTTCCTTTATCTCTGGTTATTTTTCACCATGGGCTATAGTCTGTCTGGGTTATAATCTGTCTGGGTTATAGTCTGTCTGGGTTATAGTCTGTCTGGGTTATAGTCTGTCTGGGCTATAGTCTGTCTGGGTTATAGTCTGTCTGGGTTATAGTCTGTCTGGGTTATAGTCTGTCTGGGCTATAGTCTGTCTGGGTTATAGTCTGTCTGGGTTATAGTCTGTCTGGGATATAGTCTGTCTGGGTTATAGTCTGTCTGGGCTATAGTCTGTCTGGGTTATGGTGGGTTATAGTCTGTCTGGGTTATAGTCTGTCTGGGTTATAGTCTGTCTGGGCTATAGTCTGTCTGGGTTATAGTCTGTCTGGGTTATAGTCTGTCTGGGTTATAGTCTGTCTGGGCTATAGTCTGTCTGGGTTATAGTCTGGGTTATAGTCTGTCTGGGTTATAGTCTGTCTGGGTTATAGTCTGTCTGGGTTATAGTCTGTCTGGGCTATAGTCTGTCTGGATTATGGTGGGTTATAGTCTGTCTGGGTTATAGTCTGTCTGGGTTATAGTCTGTCTGGGCTATAGTCTGTCTGGGTTATAGTCTGTCTGGGCTATAGTCTGTCTGGGTTATAGTCTGTCTGGGTTATAGTCTGTCTGGGCTATAGTCTGTCTGGGTTATAGTCTGTCTGGGCTATAGTCTGTCTGGGTTATAGTCTGTCTGGGTTATAGTCTGTCTGGGCTATAGTCTGTCTGGGTTATAGTCTGTCTGGGTTATAGTCTGTCTGGGTTATAGTCTGTCTGGGCTATAGTCTGTCTGGGCTATAGTCTGTCTGGGTTATAGTCTGTCTGGGCTATAGTCTGTCTGGGTTATAGTCTGTCTGGGTTATAGTCTGTCTAGGTTATAGTCTGTCTGGGCTATAGTCTGTCTGGGCTATAGTCTGTCTGGGTTATAGTCTGTCTGGGTTATATTCTGTCTGGGTTATAGTCTGTCTGGGTTATAGTCTGTCTGGGTTATAGTCTGTCTGGGCTATAGTCTGTCTGGGTTATAGTCTGTCTGGGTTATAGTCTGTCTGGGTTATAGTCTGTCTGGGCTATAGTCTGTCTGGGTTATAGTCTGTCTGGGTTATAGTCTGTCTGGGCTATAGTCTGTCTGGATTATAGTCTGTCTGGGTTACAGTCTGTCTGGGCTATAGTCTGTCTGGGTTATAGTCTGTCTGGGTTATAGTCTGTCTGGGCTTTAGTCTGTCTGGGTTATAGTCTGTCTGGGTTATATTCTGTCTGGGCTATAGTCTGTCTGGCCTATTGTCTGTCTGGGTTATAGTCTGTCTGGGCTATAGTCTGTCTGGGTTATAGTCTGTCTGGGTTATAGTCTGTCTGGGCTATAGTCTGTCTGGGCTATAGTCTGTCTGGTTATAGTCTGTCTGGGTTATATTCTGTCTGGGTTATAGTCTGTCTGGGTTATAGTCTGTCTGGGTTATAGTCTGTCTGGGCTATAGTCTGTCTGGGTTATAGTCTGTCTGGGTTATAGTCTGTCTGGGCTATAGTCTGTCTGGGTTATAGTCTGTCTGGGTTATATTCTGTCTGGGCTATAGTCTGTCTGGCCTATAGTCTGTCTGGGTTATATTCTGTCTGGGCTATAGTCTGTCTGGCCTATAGTCTGTCTGGGTTATAGTCTGTCTGGGTTATAGTCTGTCTGGGCTATAGTCTGTCTGGGTTATAGTCTGTCTGGGTTATAGTCTGTCTGGGTTATAGTCTGTCTGGGCTATTGTCACGTCCTGGCCAGTATAAGGGTTAATTAGTATTGTAGTTTGGTCAGGACGTGGCAGAGGGTATTCGTTTTTTGTGGTTCGTGGTGGTGTGTTTGTTAAAAGGGTGTTTGATTTAGTATTTCCGGGTTTTGGTTTATGTTTAGGTATTTCTATGTTTAGTCTAGTGTGTCTGGTTCTATGTTGAGTTAATTGGGGTTGGACTTCCAATTGAAGGCAGCTGTTTGGTGTTGCCTTTGATTGGAAGTCCTATATTAGTTGGGTGTGTTTGTCTTGTATTTTGTGGGAGATTGTTCTGTGTTTCGCCTTGTGCCTTACCAGACTGTTTTTGTTGATCGTTCGTGTTTTGGTTTTTTTGTATGTTCATTTTGAAAGCAAATAAACATCAAGATGAGCCTGCACATACCTGCTGCGTTTTGGTCCTCCTTCACCGACGACAACCGTGACAGAATCTCCCACCAACAATGGACCAAGCAGCAGAGGAAGGAGCAGCTGTGACAGAATCTCCCACCAACAATGGACCAAGCAGCAGAGGAAGGAGCAGAGGGACTTCGTGTTGGACTGGCGGGAGAAGTGGACCTGGGAGGAAGTTCTGGACGGGGCCGGACCTTGGCACCAGGCTGGGGATTATCGCCGCCCGCAGTGGGAAATTGAGGCAGCCAAGGCAGAGAGGCGGAGGTACGAGGCCATGGACGCGCTGAGGGAGAAGCACGAGAGGCACCCCCAATAATTTTTTTGGGGGGGGGCACACGGGTAGTTTGGCTAGGCGTAGGAAGAGCCGGAAGCCAGCTACCCGTGGTTATATGGAGGAGCGTATGGGGTGGAGAGCGCTATGTTTCGCTGAGGAGCGCACTATCTCACCCATACGCACGCACAGTCCGGTGCGCGTTATTCCAGCCCCTCGCAGGTGCCGTGCTAGAGCGGGCATCCAGCCTGGTAGGAGGATGCCTGCGCAGCGCATCTGGTCGCCGGTACGCCTCCGAGGACCAGGCTACCCAACTCCCGCTCTACGCACGGCTACCATCAGGCCCCTGCACAGCCCAGTCTGCCCTGTACGAGCACCCCGCTCGTACAGGGCTACTAGTTCCATCCAGCCAAGGCGGGTTGTGCAGGAGGTAAGTTCTAGACCGACTGTGCGCCTCCATAGCCCTGGGTTTCCTGCTCCTGTCTCTCGTGCGAACCCGGAAGTGCGTCAACCCAGTCCGACTTGTCCTGTTCCCGCACTAGCCTGGAGGTGCGTGTTCAAAATCTGGTAAGCCCAGTACCAGCACCACGCACCAGGCTTCAAGTGCGTAAACCCAGCCTCACCAGTCAACAGTCGTCAGAGCTGCCCGCCAGTCAACAGTCGTCGTCAGAGCTGCCCGCCAGTCAACAGTCGTCGTCAGAGCTGCCCGCCAGTCAACAGTCGTCGTCGGAGCTGCCCGCCAGTCAACAGTCGTCGTCGGAGCTGCCCGCCAGTCAACAGTCGTCGTCGGAGCTGCCCGCCAGTCAACAGTCGTCATCGGAGCTGCCCGCCAGTCAACAGTCGTCGGAGCTGCCCGCCAGTCAACAGTCGTCGGAGCTGCCCGCCAGTCAACTGTCGTCGGAGCTGCCAGACTGCGCTGAACTGCCGGAGTGGCCAGACTGCGCTGAACTGCCGGAGTGGCCAGACTGCGCTGAACTGCCGGAGTGGCCAGACTGCGCTGAACTGCCGGAGTGGCCAGACTGCGCTGAACTGCCGGAGTGGCCAGACTGCCCTGAACTGCCGGAGTGGCCAGACTGCTCTGAACTGCCGGAGTGGCCAGACTGTCCCGAGTTGCCAGACTGCCCAGACTGTCCCGAGTTGCCAGACTGCCCAGACTGTCCCGAGTTGCCAGACTGCCCAGACTGTCCCGAGTTGCCAGACTGCCCAGACTGTCCCGAGTTGCCAGACTGGCCCGACTGCCCCCCGGCGATGCCAGAGTGGCCCGACAGCCTGGAACGGCCGGAACCAGAGCCACCTCCAGATATAGGTGGGTAGGGGAGGGGGGGTGTAGCACAGTGCCGTCGTTGACGGCAGCCACCCTCCCTTCCCTCCCTTTAGTAGGGGGGAATTTTGGTTTTATTGTTTGGGGTTGTTGTTTTTTTGGGGGGTTTTTTAAAAAATTTTTTAAGGTGCTTCCGGGGTTAGCACCTTTAAGGTGGGGGGTACTGTCACGTCCTGGCCAGTATAAGGGTTAATTAGTATTGTAGTTTTGTCAGGACGTGGCAGAGGGTATTCGTTTTATGTGGTTCGGGGGGGTGTGTTTGTTAAAAGGGTGTTTGATTTAGTATTTCCGGGTTTTGGTTTATGTTTAGGTATTTCTATGTTTAGTCTAGTGTGTCTGGTTCTATGTTGAGTTAATTGGGGTTGGACTTCCAATTGAAGGCAGCTGTTTGGTGTTGCCTTTGATTGGAAGTCCTATATTAGTTGGGTGTGTTTGTCTTGTATTTTGTGGGAGATTGTTCTGTGTTTCGCCTTGTGCCTTACCAGACTGTTTTTGTTGATCGTTCGTGTTTTGTTATTTTTGTATGTTCATTTTGAAAGCAAATAAACATCAAGATGAGCCTGCACATACCTGCTGCGTTTTGGTCCTCCTTCACCGACGACAACCGTGACAGCTATAGTCTGTCTGGGTTATAGTCTGTCTGGGTTATAGTCTGTCTGGGTTATAGTCTGTCTGGGTTATAGTCTGTCTGGGTTATAGTCTGTCTGGGTTATAGTCTGTCTGGGTTATAGTCTGTCTGGGTTATAGTCTGTCTGGGTTATAGTCTGTCTGGGCTATAGTCTGTCTGGGCTATAGTCTGTCTGGGCTATAGTCTGTCTGGGTTATAGTCTGTCTGGGTTATAGTCTGTCTGGGTTATAGTCTGTCTGGGTTATAGTCTGTCTGGGCTATAGTCTGTCTGGGCTATAGTCTGTCTGGGCTATAGTCTGTCTGGGTTATAGTCTGTCTGGGTTATAGTGTCTAATGAACCTTCAGTCTGCCTGTCAGTCAATCACACACACACACACTCACACACTCACACACACACACACACACACACACACACACACACACAGGTTGTCTGTCTGTCTGTCTGTCTGTGTACCTCGATTCTATATAATATTTACATTGTGTAAATTACATACTTCCTATTTTCATGTTATAATTTACTTTATTTCCTTCTCTCTCCCTCCCTCCCCCCTGCTCCCTCTCTCTCTCTCTCTCTCTCTCCCTCCTCCCTTCCCCCTGCTCCTCTCTCTCTCTCTCTCCCTCCCTCCCTTCCCCCTGCTCCTCTCTCTCTCTCTCTCCCTCCCTCCCTTCCCCCCTGCTCCTCTCTCTCTCTCTCTCCCTCCCTCCCTTCCCCCTGCTCCCTCTCTCTCTCTCTCTCCCTCCCTTCCACCCTGCTCCTCTCTCTCGCTCTCTCTCCCTCCCTCCCTCCCCCTGCTCCTCTCTCTCGCTCTCTCTCTCCCTCCCTCCCTACCCCCTGCTCCCTCTCTCTCTCTCTCCCTCCTCCCTTCCCCCCTGCTCCCTCTCTCTCTCTCCCTCCCTCCCTCCCCCTGTCCTCTCTCTCGCTCTCTCTCTCCCTCCCTCCCTCCCCCTGCTCCCTCACTCTCTCTCCCTCCCTCCCTTCCCCCCCTGCTCCCTCTCTCTCTCTCCCTCCCCCTGCTCCTCTCTCTCGCTCTCTCTCTCCCTCCCTCCCTCCCCCCTGCTCCCTCTCTCTCTCTCCCTCCCTCCCTTCCCCCCCTGCTCCTCTCTCTCTCTCTCTCCTCCCTCTCTCCCCCCTGCTCCCTCTCTCTCTCTCTCCCTCCTCCCCCTGCTCCCTCTCTCTCTCTCCCTCCCCTGCTCCCTCTCTCTCTCTCCCTCCCCCGCTCCCTCTCTCTCTCCCCCCTTCCCCCCTGCTCCCTCTCTCTCTCTCTCTCTCTCTCTCTCTCCCCCTCCTCCCTTCCCCCTGCTCCCTCTCTCTCTCTCCCTCCCTCCCCCCGCTCCCTCTCTCTCGCTCTCCCTCCCTCCCTTCCCCCCTGCTCCCTCTCTCTCTCTCTCTCTCTCCCCCTCCCTCCCTTCCCCCCTGCTCCCTCTCTCTCTCCCTCCCTCCCCCCGCTCCCTCTCTCTCTCTCTCTCTCCCTCCCTCCCTTCCCCCCTGGTCGTTCCCTCTCTCTCTCTCTCTTCCTCCCTCCCTTCCCCCCTGGTTGCTCTCTCTCTCTCACTCCGTCCCTCGCTCAGTTTAAACTGAACTGAATCGGTGGCACACAGACCTGCCTCTCCTGTCCATCCTCCCAAATAATAGCTACTCCCCCACCACCCCATGTTATATGACCTTTATATCTTACCCCCATGTTATATGACCTTTATATCTACCCCCATGATATATGACCTTTATATCTACCCCCCATGTTATATGACCTTTCTATATACCCCCCATGTTATATGACCTTTATATCTACCCCCCATGTTATATGACCTTTATATCTACCCCCCATGTTATATGACCTTTATATCTGACCCCCCATGTTATATGACCTTTATATCTACCCCCCATGTTATATGACCTTTATATCTACCCCCCATGTTATATGACCTTTATATATATACCCCCATGTTATATTACCTTTATATTTACCCCCCATGTTATATGACCTTTATATCTACCCCCATGTTATATGACCTTTATATATACCCCCCATGTTATATTACCTTTATATCTACCCCCCAGGTTATATGACCTTTATATCTGACCCCCCATGTTATATGACCTTTATATCTACCCCCCATGTTATATGACCTTTATATCTGACCCCCCATGTTATATTACCTTTATATCTACCCCCCATGTTATATGACCTTTATATATATACCCCCATGTTATATTACCTTTATATTTACCCCCCATGTTATATGATCTTTATATCTACCCCCCATGTTATATGACCTTTATATCTGACCCCCATGTTATATTACCTTTATATCTACCCCCCATGTTATATGACCTTTATATATATACCCCCCATGTTATATGACCTTTATATCTACCCCCATGTTATATGACCTTTATATCTACCCCCCATGTTATATTACCTTTATATCTACCCCCATGTTATATGACCTTTATATCTGACCCCCATGTTATATGACCTTTATATCTACCCCCATGTTATATGACCTTTATATCTGACCCCCATGTTATATTACCTTTATATCTACCCCCCATGTTATATTACCTTTATATCTACCCCCCATGTTATATGACCTTTATATCTACCCCCCATGTTATATGACCTTTATATCTACCCCCATGTTATATGACCTTTATATCTACCCCCATGTTATATGACCTTTATATCTACCCCCCATGTTATATGACCTTTATATCTGACCCCCATGTTATATGACCTTTATATCTACCCCCCATGTTATATGACCTTTATATTTGTCATGTCTTTTACTATGACATGGATGACAGCATGATGTTCTGTGTTTTAATGATGTTGTGAAGGTTAAATGATAATAAATTCCTCGTCCCCCCTCCTCCCTTCCCCCTCCTCCCTTCCCCCTCCTCCCTCCTCTCTCTATAGTTCCAGGTCCCCCAGTGAGGCTGTTGTTTCCAGAGGTTAGTCTGACGTCTGTCAGGGTGGTGTGGCAGCCTCCTACTGACCCCAACGGGATTATCATGGGTGAGACAAAGTCTTAACACACACTCACACAGACACACAGTCTTAACACACACTCACACAGACACACAGTCTTAACACACACTCACACAGACACACAGTCTTAACACACACTCACACAGACACACAGTCTTAACACACACTCACACAGACACACAGTCTTAACACACACTCACACAGACACACAGTCTTAACACACACTCACACAGACACACAGTCTTAACACACACTCACACAGACACACAGTCTTAACACACACTCACACAGACACACAGTCTTAACACACACTCACACAGACACACAGTCTTAACACACACTCACACAGACACACAGTCTTAACACACACTCACACAGACACACAGTCTTAACACCGTCTGTAACATTGTAATCATATCCAGTAGAAGATGTATTCTGAAGATCCATTCGCCGGGACACAGGACCAATTAGGGTCCTTGGGTTGTCCTCATAAGAGAACCCTTTGAAGAACCCTTTTTGGTTCCAGGTAGAACCCTCTTGGGTTCCATGTAGAACCGTTTCCACAGAGGGTTCTACCTGTAACCAAAAAAGGAACCCTATGGTAACCTTTTTTTCTAAGTGTGCAGTTCAAACACTGTGCTCTGCTCCGATGGCACCGTGTGTCTGTCTGTGTGTGTCTGTCTATCACTCACCAACATGTCCGTAGGGAGCAGAACTATTAAACTTACTGATGCAAGACCCTCCACACACTTAGACACACAGACTAAGACACACACACACACACACTCAGACACACACACTAAGACACACACACAGACACAGGAGTCTGGAAGTGTAAATGAAAGTGTTCTAATGGGAGAGAGAATATATTGAAACCTGGGAGAGGGAGAAAAGAGGAGGATAGATATAGAGTGAAATAGAAGAGAGAGAGAGATATCTATAGAGACAGCAGCAGACAGGGACTATAGATATAGAGTGAAATAGAAGAGAGAGAGAGATCTAGAGAGAAGGCAGCAGACAGGGACTATAGATATAGATATAGAAGAGATAGATAGATCTAGAGAGAAGACAGCAGACAGGGACTATAGATATAGAAGAGATAGATAGATCTAGAGAGAAGACAGCAGACAGGGATTCTCAGAGGGGTGAGGTGGCAAGGACAGGTGTAGAGCTGAATAGAGAAAATGATAGAAAGGAGAATGAATAGTGTTGTTTTGTCCTCTGCGGGCAAGGACAGACAGAGTGATGTGTTGCAGGGGGGAGGACACTTAGCGTGACACCTCCATTTGACAGAGGGCATCTGTCTTTCCTCGCCTCAGAAGCACAGGAGAGAGAGAGAGAGAGAGAGAGAGAGAGAGAGAGAGAGAGAGAGAGAGAGAGAGAGAGAGAGAGAGAGAGAGAGAGAGAGAGAGAGAGAGAGAGAGAGAGAGAGAGAGAGAGAGAGAGAGAGAGAGAGAGAGAGAGAGAGAGAGAGAGAGAGAGAGAGAGAGAGAGAGAGAGAGACTGTCCTACACATAAAACCCCATAATGTCAAAGTGGAATTATGTTTTTAGAAATGTTAACAAATTAACAGCTGAACTGTCTTGAGTCAATAAGTATTCAACCCCTTTCTTATAGAAACGCCTAAATAAGTTCAGGAGTAAAAATGTGCTTAACAAGTCACATAATAAGTTGCACAGATTCACTCTGTGTGCAATAATAGTGTTTAACATGAGTTGTGAATGACTACCTCATCTCTGTACCCCACACATACAATTATCTGTAAGGTCCCTCAGTCGAGCAGTGAATTTCAAACACAGATTCAACCACAGAGACCAGGGAGGTTTTCCAATGCCTCACAAATAAGGAAACCTATTGGTATATGGCTACAACTAAACACATTGAAGATCCCTTTGAGCATGGGGACGTTATTAATTACACTTTGGATGGTGTATCAATACACCCAGTCACTACGAAGATACAGACGTCCTTCCTAACTCAGTTGCCAGAGAGGAAGGAAACCGCTCAGGGATTTCACCATGAGGCCAATGGTGACTTTAAAACAGTTACAGAGTTTAATGGCTGTGATATGAGAAAACTGAGGATGGATCAACAACATTATAGTTACTCCACAATACTAACCTAAATGACAGAGTGAAAAGAAGGAAGCCTGAAAAGAAAGTAGGATAACACACACACACCCAAAGTGTGATATAAAGTAGGATAACACCCACAGTGTGATATAAAGTAGGATAACACCCACAGTGTGATATAAAGTAGGATAACACCCACAGTGTGATATAAAGTAGGATAACACCCACAGTGTGATATAAAGTAGGATAACACACACAGTGTGATATAAAGTAGGATAACACCCACAGTGTGATATAAAGGTGTTATTTCTCTAGATGGAGATGACTCTATAATCGCTATGTGATGAGATTATCACCATGACAACGGGATCATAGATTGCCGGTCTGAACAGATCGAGATCATCTCTACTGGTGTTATTAATAATGTCACACACACACACTCTTTGTTTTATCATGATCCTCATGTGGTCTTTTTGAGTGACCAGTGAGGTGTAGGAGGCACGGTCAGGGATCAGTGGGGTGTAGGAGGCACGGTCAGGGATCAGTGAGGTGTAGGAGGCACGGTCAGGGATCAGTGGGGTGTAGGAGGCACGGTCAGGGATCAGTGGGGTGTAGGAGGCACGGTCAGGGATCAGTGGGGTGTAGGAGGCACGGTCAGGGATCAGTGGGGTGTAGGAGGCACGGTCAGGGATCAGTGGGGTGTAGGAGACACGGTCAGGGATCAGTGGGGTGTAGGAGACACGGTCAGGGATCCGTGGGGTGTAGGAGGCACGGTCAGGGATCAGTGGGATGTAGGAGGCACGGTCAGGGATCAGTGGGGTGTAGGAGGCACGGTCAGGGATCAGTGGGGTGTAGGAGGCACGGTCAGGGATCAGTGGGGTGTAGGAGGCACGGTCAGGGATCAGTGGGGTGTAGGAGGCACGGTCAGGGATCAGTGGGGTGTAGGAGGCACGGTCAGGGATCAGTGGGGTGGAAGGTAGAGAGGTGTGTGAGTGTGTACTGTAATTACATGGCCAGCTGGGCGCAGGGCAGAGTATCGGACACAAACCATACCGCTCAAAAACACACCATGGGTCACTGCCAAGGGGACGGGAGAGAAGGGGGGGGGGTGTATAAGATACGTGTGTGTGTGTGAGATGTGTGTACTGAATACAGAGTAAGGTTGCCTGAGTCCTGAAGCCTTGTCTTTAGCTCAGTGGACTAACACAGTCTTGATTTAGCTCAGTGGACGAACACAGTCTTGATTTAGCTCAGTGGACTAACACAGTCTTGTCTTCAGCTCAGTGGACTAACACAGTCTTGATTTAGCTCAGTGGACTAAAACAGTCTTGATTTAGCTCAGTGGACTAAAACAGTCTTGTCTTCAGCTCAGTGGACTAACACAGTCTTGATTTAGCTCAGTGGACTAACACAGTCTTGATTTAGCTCAGTGGACTAACACAGTCTTGATTTAGCTCAGTGGACTAACACAGTCTTGATTTAGCTCAGTGGACTAACACAGTCTTGATTTAGCTCAGTGGACTAACACAGTCTTGATTTAGCTCAGTGGACTAAAACAGTCTTGTCTTCAGCTCAGTGGACTAACACAGTCTTGATTTAGCTCAGTGGACTAACACAGTCTTAGGTTATGGTATTCTCTGTGACTATGTACAGACTCAGTGAGCATAGCCTTGCTATTGAGAAAGGCCGCCGTAGGCAGACCTGGCTCTCAAGCGAAGACAGGCTATGTACACACTGCCCACACAATGAGGTGGAAACTGAGCTGCACTTCCCAACCTCCTGCCAAATGTATGACCATATTAGAGACACATATTTCCCTCAGATTACACAGACCCACAAAGAATTCGAAAACAAATCCAATTTTGATACACTCCCGTATCTATTGGGTGAAATACTAGTGTGCCACCACAGCAGCAAGATGTGTGACCTGTTGCCACAAGAAAAGGGCAACCAGTGAAGACCAAACACAACCTATATTTATGTTTATTTCGTTTCCCTTTTGCACATCATTACAACAGTGTATATATACATAATATGACATTTGAAATGTCTTTATTCTTTTGGTCCAAACACACTAAGACAGTCGTGAAGAGGGCACGACAAAGCCTATTCCCCCTCAGGAGGCTGAAAAGATTTGGCATGGGTCCTCAGATCCTCAAAAGGTTCTACACCTGCACCATCGAGAGCATCCTGACTGGTTGCATCACTGCCTGGTATGGCAACTGCTCGGCCTCCGACCGCAAGGCACTACAGAGGGTAATGCGTACGGCCCAGTACATCACCGGGGCCAAGCTTCCTGCCATCCAGGACCTCTATACCAGGCGGTGTCAGAGGAAGGCCCTAAAAATTGTCAAAGACTCCAGACACCCTAGTCATAGACTGTTCTCTCTGCTACTGCACGGCAAGCGGTACCGGAGCGCCAAGTCTAGGTCCAAGAGGCTTCTAAACAGCTTCTACCCCCAAGCCATAAGACTCCTAAACATCTAACTTCTAATCAAAGGGCTTCCCAGAACCCTCTTTTACGCTGCTGCTACTCTCTGTTTATAATCTATGCATAGTCACTTTACCTCTACCAACATGTACATATTACTGCACATTGACTCTGTACCGGTACCCCCTGTATATAGCCTCCACATTGGCTCTGTACCGGTACCACCCTGTATATAGCCTCCACATTGACTCTGTACCGGTACCCCCTGTATATAGCCTCCACATTGACTCTGTACCGGTAACCCCCTGTATATAGCCTGCACATTGACTCGGTACCGGTACCCCCTGTATATAGCCTCCACATTGGCTCTGTACCGGTACCCCCTGTATATAGCCTCCACATTGGCTCTGTACCGGTATCCCCTGTATATAGCCTCCACATTGACTCTGTACTGGTACCCCCCTGTATATAGCCTCCACATTGACACTGTACCGGTACCCCCTGTATATAGCCTCCACATTGACACTGTACCGGTACCCCGTGTATATAGCCTCCACATTGACTCTGTACCGGTACCCCCTGTATACAGCCTCTACATTGACTCTGTACCGGTACCTCCTGTATATAGCCTCCACATTGACTCTGTACCGGTACCCCCTGTATACAGCCTCTACATTGACACTGTACCGGTACCCCCTGTATACAGCCTCCACATTGACTCTGTACCGGTACCCCCTGTATACAGCCTCTACATTGACTCTGTACCGGTACCTCCTGTATATAGCCTCCACATTGACTCTGTACCGGTACCCCCTGTATATAGCCTCCACATTGACTCTGTACCGGTACCCCCTGTATATAGCCTCCACATTGACTCTGTACCGGTACCCCCTGTATATAGTCTCCACATGGACTCTGTACCGGTACCTCCTGTATATAGCCTCCACATTGACTCTGTACCGGTACCCCCTGTATACAGTCTCCACATTGACTCTGTACCGGTACCCCCTGTATACAGCCTCCACATTGACTCTGTACCGGTACCCCCTGTATATAGCCTCCACATTGACTCTGTACCGGTACCCCCCTGTATATAGCCTCCACATTGACTCTGTACCGGTACCCCCCTGTATATAGCCTCCACATTGACTCTGTACCGGTACCCCCTGTATACAGCCTCCACATTGACTCTGTACCGGTACCCCCTGTATACAGCCTCCATATTGACTCTGTACCGGTATCCCCTGTATACAGCCTCCACATTGACTCTGTACCGGTACCCCCTGTATATAGCCTCCACATTGACTCTGTACCAGTACCCCCTGTATATAGCCTCCACATTGACTCTGTACCGGTACCCCCCTGTATATAGCCTCCACATTGACTCTGTACCGGTACCCCCTGTATACAGCCTCCATATTGACTCTGTACCGGTATCCCCTGTATATAGCATAATTTGTTATTTTACTGCTGCTGTTTAATTATTTGTTACTTTCACTTTTTACTTATTTAAAAAATAATAATCTTAACTTCTTAAAGAATTTTTGGTTAAGGGCTTGTAAGTAAGCATTTCACTGTACAGTCTACACATGTTGTATTTGGCGCATGTGACAAATACAATTTGATTTGTAATGTTTGCTGTCATTTTTTATTGTTTATTTCACTTTTGTTTATTATCTATTTCACTTGCTTTAGCAATGTTAGCATATGTTTCCCATGCCGGTAAAGCCCTTTAACTAAAATCTCCCTCAGAAAGAATGGCAATGAGGTGTGTGTATATGTATGTGTGTGCTGATCTTGTTGAAAGCCTGTTTCCTGTCATCTCCCTTTGGGCTCTAGGATCTAAAGTAGGCCACACACACACACACACACACACACACACACACACACACACACACACACACACACACACACACACACACACACACACACACACACACACACACAGACACACAGACACACACACACACAGACACACACACACACACACACACACACAAACAAACTACCCCCCTACCCACAAACACCCTCACCAGAACACCAGGATTCTACATAAAGTAACTCTTTCTCTCTTTCTGTCTCTTTCCCTCTTCTCCTCTCCCCTTCCACCCCTCTCCTCCCCCTCCCTTCCTCTCCCTCTTCTCCTCTCCTCCCTCCACCCCTCTCCTCCCCCTCCCTTCCTCTCCCTCTTCTCCTCTCCTCCCTTCACCCCTCTCCTCCCCCTCCCTACCTCCTCCTCACTTCTCTCTCCTCCTCCCTTCACCCCTCTCCTCCCCCTCCCTACCTCCTCCTCACTTCTCTCTCCTCTTCCCCGCCGTCCTCCCTCTTCCCCTCTCGTAGGTTATCAGATAGCGTACCGTCTGGATGCTGGTGACCCCATGCGGTTCACTACGGTGGAGGTGGGGTCGACCGCGCGTCAGTTTACAGTCAGCGGTTTGACCGGAGACCAGGCCTATGTGTTCAAGTTGACCGCTAGGACCTCTCAGGGATGGGGCAGAGCTGAGGAAGCTGTAGTTATCACCACCGAACGCAGAGGTAAGAGACACACAGAGACACAGAGACACAGTACACAGAGACACAGTACACAGAGACACAGTACAGACACAGTACACAGAGACACAGTACACAGTGACACAGAGACACAGTACACAGAGACACAGTGACACAGTACACAGAGACACAGTGACACAGAGACACAGAGACACAGAGACACAGTACACAGAGACACAGTACACAGAGACACAGAGACACAGAACACAGAGACACAGTACACAGAGACACAGAGACACAGAGGCACAGTACACAGAGACACAGTACACAGAGACACAGAGGCACAGTACACAGAGACACAGTACAGAGACACAGAGCTGAGCTACATTACTCATTATAAACTGAGATCATCTGTTTTAGTAGCTCTGTTCTACAACAATGAGAGTATTAAAGTGTGTAGTAGTATTATTCTGAGACTGTATCCAATAGGAGGGAGAGAAAGATTGCGTGTGTTTGTGAACAGATTAATGTTTACAGAGAATCAATGAGGATGTTATTACCAGTCAGATTGATAACGATCTGAAATTGAACAATTACACTGCTGTCACCCCCTGTCACTGTGTGTGTGTGTGTGTGTGTGTGTGTGTGTGTGTGTGTGTGTGTGTGTGTGTGTGTGTGTGTGTGTGTGTGTGTGTGTGTGTGTGTGTGTGTGTGTGTGTGTGTGTGTGTGTGTGTGTGTGTGTGTGTGTGTGTGTGTGTTTATCTGTGCCAATGGATTTGCACGGAGACGCGTGATTTACTGAGCGACCACGGTGAACCATTTAACAGTTCCTAATTGAATATCACACATGTGTACACAACGCTTTGGCATGAGACTCTTATGAACACCAGGACCACAATATGAACACCAGGACCACAATATGAACACCAGGACCACAATATGAACACCAGGACCACAATATGAACACCAGGACCACAATATGAACACCAGGACCACAATATGAACACCAGGACCACAATATGAACACCAGGACAATATGAACACCAGGACCACAATATGAACACCAGGACAATATGAACACCAGGACCACAATATGAACACCAGGACCATATGAACACCAGGACAATATGAACACCAGGACCACAATATGAACACCAGGACCACAATATGAACACCAGGACCACAATATGAACACCAGGACAATATGAACACCAGGACCACAATATGAACACCAGGACCATATGAACACCAGGACAATATGAACACCAGGACCACAATATGAACACCAGGACACAATATGAACACCAGGACCACAATATGAAACACCAGGCCACAATATGAACACAAATATATAGCCCTTCAACACCAGCGACCACAAGCGTACAGAAACCCAGACCCTAAAACCCCAGAACCACAATATGAACACCAGGACAATATGAAGCACCAGGCCACAATATGAACACCAGGACACAATATGAACACCAGGACCACAAGAACACCAGGACAGAACACCAGGACAATATGAACACCAGGACCACGAGGTGAACACCAGTCCTCTATATGGACACTGCAGGGCCATATTATAACAGAACATGGCCACGATGTTAAAATCACAATATGACCACCATGGCCACAATACCCTGAACACCAGGACCACAGTATGAACACCAGGACAATATGAACACCAGGACCACATGAACACCAGGACCACAATATGAACACCAGGACCACAATATGAACACCAGGACAATATGAACACCAGGACAATATGAACACCAGGACCACAATATGAACACCAGGACCACAATATGAACACCAGGACCACAATATGAACACCAGGACCACAATATGAACACCAGGACAATATGAACACCAGGACCACAATATGAACACCAGGACCACAATATGAACACCAGGACCACAATATGAACACCAGGACAATATGAACACCAGGACCACAATATGAACACCAGGACCACAATATGAACACCAGGACCACAATATGAACACCAGGACCACAATATGAACACCAGGACCACAATATGAACACCAGGACCACAATATGAACACCAGAGACCACAATATGAACACCAGGACCACAATATGAACACCAGGACCACAATATGAACACCAGGACCACAATATGAACACCAGGACCACAATATGAACACCAGGACCACAATATGAACACCAGGACCACAATATGAACACCAGGACCACAATATGAACACCAGGACCACAATATGAACACCAGGACCACAATATGAACACCAGGACCAATATGAACACCAGGACCACAATATGAACACCAGGACCACAATATGAACACCAGGACCACAATATGAACACCAGGACCACAATATGAACACCAGGACCACAATATGAACACCAGGACCACAATATGAACACCAGGACCACAATATGAACACCAGGACAATATGAACACCAGGACCACAATATGAACACCAGGACCACAATATGAACACCAGGACCACAATATGAACACCAGGACAATATGAACACCAGGACCACAATATGAACACCAGGACCACAATATGAACACCAGGACCACAATATGAACACCAGGACCACAATATGAACACCAGGACCACAATATGAACACCAGGACCACAATATGAACACCAGGACCACAATATGAACACCAGGACCACAATATGAACACCAGGACAATATGAACACCAGGACCACAATATGAACACCAGGACCACAATATGAACACCAGGACCACAATATGAACACCAGGACCACAATATGAACACCAGGACCACAATATGAACACCAGGACAACATGAACACCAGGACCACAATATGAACACCAGGACCACAATATGAACACCAGGACCACAATATGAACACCAGGACCACAATATGAACACCAGGACCATATGAACACCAGGACCACAATATGAACACCAGGACCACAATATGAACACCAGAACCACAATATGAACACCAGGACCACAATATGAACACCAGGACCACAATATGAACACCAGGACCACAATATGAACACCAGGACCACAATATGAACACCAGGACCACAATATGAACACCAGGACCACAATATGAACACCAGGACCACAATATGAACACCAGGACAACATGAACACCAGGACACAATATGAACACCAGGACCACAATATGAACACCAGGACCACAATATGAACACCAGGACCACAATATGAACACCAGGACCACAATATGAACACCAGGACCACAATATGAACACCAGGACAATATGAACACCAGGACCACAATATGAACACCAGGACCACAATATGAACACCAGGACCACAATATGGACACCAGGACCACAATATCAAATCAAATAAAATAAAATAAATGTTTATATAGCCCTTCATACATCAGCTGATATCTCAAAGTGCTGTACAGAAACCCAGCCTAAAACCCCAAACAGCAAGCCAAGCATGTGAAAGAAGCACGGTGGCTAGGAAATACTCCCTAGGAAAAACTCCCTCGAAAGGCCAAAAACCTAGGAAGAAACCTAGAGAGGAACCAGGCTATGAGGTGTGGCCAGTCCTCTTATGGCTGTGCAGGGTGGATATTATAACAGAACATGGTCAAGATGTTAAAATGTTCATAAATGACCAGCATGGTGAAATAATAATAATCATAGTAGTTGTCGAGGGTGCAACAAGCACGTCCGGTGAACAGGTCAGGGTTCCATAGCCGCAGGCAGAACAGTTGAAACTGGAGCAGCAGCACAATATGAACACCAAGACAATATGGACACCAGGACCACAATATGAACACCAGGACCACAATATGAACACCAGGACCACAATATGAACACCAGGACAATATGAACACCAGGACCACAATATGAACACCAGGACACAATATGAACACCAGGACCACAATATGAACACCAGGACCACAATATGAACACCAGGACCCAATATGAACACCAGGACCACAATATGAACACCAGGACCACAATATGAACACCAGGACCACAATATGAACACCAGGACCACAATATGAACACCAGGACCACAATATGAACACCAGGACCACAATATGAACACCAAGACCACAATATGAACACCAGGACCACAATATGAACACCAGGACAATATGAACACCAGGACCACAATATGAACACCAGGACCACAATATGAACACCAGGACCACAATATGAACACCAGGACCACAATATGAACACCAGGACAATATGAACACCAGGACCACAATATGAACACCAGGACCCAATATGAACACCAAGACCACAATATGAACACCAGGACCACAATATGAACACCAGGACCACAATATGAACACCAGGACCACAATATGAACACCAGGACCACAATATGAACACCAGGACCACAATATGAACACCAGGACCACAATATGAACACCAGGACCACAATATGAACACCAGGACCACAATATGAACACCAGGACCACAATATGAACACCAGGACCACAATATGAACACCAGGACCACAATATGAACACCAGGACCACAATATGAACACCAGGACCACAATATGAACACCAGGACCACAATATGAACACCAGGACCACAATATGAACACCAGGACCACAATATGAACACCAGGACCACAATATGAACACCAGGACCACAATATGAACACCAGGACCACAATATGAACACCAGGACAACATGAACACCAGGACCACAATATGAACACCAGGACCACAATATGAACACCAGGACCACAATATGAACACCAGGACCACAATATGAACACCAGGACCACAATATGAACACCAGGACCATATGAACACCAGGACCACAATATGAACACCAGGACCACAATATGAACACCAGGACAATATGAACACCAGGACCATATGAACACCAGGACCACAATATGAACACCAGGACCGCAATATGAACACCAGGACCACAATATGAACACCAGGACCACAATATGAACACCAGGACAACATGAACACCAGGACAATATTAACACCAGGACCACAATATAAACACCAGGACCACAATATGAACACCAGGACCACAATATGAACACCAGGACCACAATATGAACACCAGGACAATATGAACACCAGGACCACAATATGAACACCAGGACCACAATATGAACACCAGGACCACAATATGAACACCAGGACCACAATATGAACACCAGGACAATATAAACACCAGGACCACAATATGAACACCAGGACCACAATATGAACACCAGGACCACAATATGAACACCAGGACCACAATATGAACACCAGGACCACAATATGAACACCAGGACCACAATATGAACACCAGGACCACAATATGAACACCAGGACAATATGAACACCAGGACCACAATATGAACACCAGGACAATATGAACACCAGGACCACAATATGAACACCAGGACCACAATATGAACACCAGGACCACAATATGAACACCAGGACAATATGAACACCAAGACAATATGAACACCAGGACAATATGAACACCAGGACCACAATATGAACACCAGGACCATATGAACACCAGGACCACAATATGAACACCAGGACCACAATATGAACACCAGGACCACAATATGAACACCAGGACCACAATATGAACACCAGGACCACAATATGAACACCAGGACAATATGAACACCAGGACAATATGAACACCAGGACAATATGAACACCAGGACCACAATATGAACACCAGGACCACAATATGAACACCAGGACCACAATATGAACACCAGGACCATATGAACACCAGGACCACAATATGAACACCAGGACCACAATATGAACACCAGGACAATATGAACACCAGGACAATATGAACACCAGGACCACAATATGAACACCAGGACCATATGAACACCAGGACCACAATATGAACACCAGGACAATATGAACACCAGGACCACAATATGAACACCAGGACCACAATATGAACACCAGGACCACAATATGAACACCAGGACCACAATATGAACACCAGGACCACAATATGAACACCAGGACCACAATATGAACACCAGGACAATATGAACACCAGGACAATATGAACACCAGGACCACAATATGAACACCAGGACAATATGAACACCAGGTCCACAATATGAACACCAGGACCATATGAACACCAGGACCACAATATGAACACCAGGACCACAATATGAACACCAGGACCACAATATGAACACCAGGACCAGAATATGAACACCAGGACAATATGAACACCAGGACCACAATATGAACACCAGGACCACAATATGAACACCAGGACCACAATATGAACACCAGGACCACAATATGAACACCAGGACAATATGAACACCAGGACCATAATATGAACACCAGGACAATATGAATGTATACCTTTCAAAATTTAAACACAACACCCAACAATTTCTAAGATTTTACTGAGTTACAGTTCATACAAGGAAATCAGTCAATGGAAATAAATAAATTAGGCCCTAATCTATAGATTTCACATGACTGGGAATACAGATATTCATTCATCTGTTGGTCACAGATACCTTAAAAAAGAAAAATAGGGGCATGGATCAGAAAACCAGTCAGTGTCTGGTGTGACCACCATTTTCCTCATGCAGCGCGACACATCTCCTTCACATAGAGTTGATCAGGCTGTTGATTGTGGCCTGTGGAATGTTGTCCCACTCCTCTTCAATGACTGTGGTTGAAGTTGCTGGATATTGGCTGGAAATGGAACACACTGTTGTACATGTTGATCCAGAGCATCCCAAACATGCTCAATGTGTGACTTGTCTTATGAGTTTGCAGGCCATGGAAGAACTGGGACATTTTTATCTTCTAGGAATTGTGTCCAGATCCTTGTGACATGGGGCTGTGCATTATCATACTGAAACATGAGGTGATGGCGGCGGATGAATGGCACAACAATGGGCCTCAGGATCTCGTCACGGTATCTCTGTGCAATCAAATTGCCATCGATAAAATGGAATTGTGTTCGTTGTCTGTAGCTTATGCCTGCCCATACCCTATCCCCACCTCCACCATGGGGCACTCTGTTCACAACGTTGACATCAGCAAAACGCTCGCCCACAAGACGCCATACACGTGGTCTTCGGTTGTGTGGCCGGTTGGACGTACTGCCAAATTCTCTAAAACGACGTTGGAGGCAGCTTATGGTTGGAAAACTAACATTCTATTCTCTGGCAACAGTTCTGGTGGACATTCCTGTAGTCAGCATGCCAATTGCACGCTCCTTCAAAACTTGAGACATCTATCTATGACATCATCTGTGGCGTTGTTTTGTGTCATCTATCTATGACATCATCTGTGGCGTTGTGTTGTGTCATCCATCTATGACATCATCTGTGGCGTTGTGTTGTGTCATCCATCTATGACATCATCTGTGGCGTTGTGTTGTGTCATCCATCTATGACATCATCTTGTCATCCATCTATGACATCATCTGTGGCGTTGTGTTGTGTCATCCATCTATGACATCATCTGTGGCGTTGTGTTGTGTCATCCATCTATGACACAACACAATGCCACAGACTGGGCTCCCACAACTTCCAAGGAACCAAACGTGCTAGCTGGATACACACTGGTATGGTAACACACAAACACACACACACCATTGGTTATAGTGTGGTGTGACTCAAAGCTCTGTT
>NC_059453.1:7110000-7115000 GCF_905237065.1 Salmo salar
AACCATGTGACCATGTGACCAATAACATCTGCTAACCATGTGACCATGTTACCAATAACATCTGCTAACCATGTGACCAATAACATCTGCTAACCATGTGTATGTAACCAATAACATCTGCTAACCATGTGTATGTAACCAATAACATCTGCTAACCATGTGACCATGTGACCAATAACATCTGCTAACCATGTGATCATGTGGCCAATAACATCTGCTAACCATGTGATCATGTGGCCAATAACATCTGCTAACCATGTGTATGTAACCAATAACATCTGCTAACCATGTGACCATGTGACCAATAACATCTGCTAACCATGTGTATGTAACCAATAACATCTGCTAACCATGTGACCATGTGACCAATAACATCTGCTAACCATGTGACCATGTGACCAATAACATTTGATTTGATTTGATTTATAGACCTGACTCCGTTTTCTCCAGGACAGAGAATATTTTCTACACAGGATAATTACTTCTATGTGAATGTTAAGTGTGTTTATGTGTGTGTTTTACAGACTGAAACCCTTCACGTCGTACAAGCTGAGGATGCTGGCAACCAACGATGTAGGAGACAGTAACTACAGCAAAGAGACGGAGACTGTTATCACACTACAGCATGGTAGGAGACAGGGAGGAGGGAGGGAGGATAGGGAGAAGAGAAAATGACTGTTTTATATCGTCCAAATTAAGATTTTCCATTTTCTTTCCATCTGTCCATCTCTCTCTATCTGTCCATCTCCATCTCTCTCCATCTGTCCATCTCCATCTTTCTCCATCTGTCCATCTCCATCTTTCTCCATCTGTCCATCTCCATCTCTCTCTATCTGTCCATCTCCATCTCTCTCCATCTGTCCATCTCCATCTCTCTCCATCTGTCCATCTCTATCTGTCCATCTGTCCATCTCTATCTGTCCATCTCTCTCTCTCTCTCTCTGTCTGTCTAGTTCCTGAGGAGGCTCCAGTGATAGTATCAGTTAAACCCTCTACTACTACCTCTGTTCTGGTGCAGTGGCAGGTAAACACACACACCTCACAAAACACACCTCCCAAAACACACACACCTCACAAAACACACACCTCACTAAACACACACACCTCGCAAAACACACACCTCCCAAAACACACACACCTCGCAAAACACACACCTCACTAAACACACACACCTTGCAAAACACTCACACACCTCGCAAAACACAAACACATACACACACACTTCGCAAAACACTCACATACACACACACTAAACACATCCTGCTCAAGATTGACTTAGAAATTGGACGTCTGTCGGAAACTTCATTCAAATCCGGATGCTAGGGGAGTGAGCTTTTAATGTTTGGAGCAAATGGGAACTTTGACCTTTGTATAAAAGGGAGATATAAGTCTCCAGCTTCAGTGATTTTGCAATTCGTTCCAGTCATTGGCAGCAAAGAACTGGAAGGAAAGGTGGCCAAATGAGGTGTTGGCTTTGGGGATGACCAGTGAGATATACCTGCTGGAGCGCGTGCTACGGTGGGTGTTGCTATGGTGACCAGTGAGCTGAGATAAGGTGGGGCTTTACCTAGCAAAGACTTATAGATGACCAGGAGCCAGTGGGTTTGGCGACGAATATGTAGCGAGGGCCAGCAAACGAGAGCATACAGGTCACAGTGGTGGGTAGTATATGGGGCTTTGGTGACAAAACGGATGGCACTGTGACAGACTACATCCAATTTTCTGAGTAGTGTTGGAGGTTATTTTGTAAATGACATCGCCAAAATCAAGGATCGGTAGGATAGTCAGTTTTACGAGGGTGTGTTTTGGCAGCATGAGTGAAGGAGGCTTTGTTGCGAAATAGGAAGCTGTTTCTAGATTTAATTTTTGATTGGAGATGCTTAATGTGAGTCTGGAAGGAGAGTTTACATTCTAACCAGACACCTAGGTATTTGTAGTTGTCCACATATTCTAAGTCAGAACCATCCAGAGTAGTGATGCTAGTCGGGCGGGCAGGTGCGGGCAGCGATCGGTTGAAGAGCATGCATTTAGTTTTACTAGCATTTAAAAGCAGTTGGAGGCCACAGAAGGAGTGTTGTATGGCATTGAAGCTCGTTTGGAAGTTTGTCAACACAGTGTCCAAAGAAGGGCCAGATGTATACAGAATGGTGTCATCTGCATAGAGGTGGGATCAGAGAATCCCCAGCAGCAAGAGCGACATCATTGATGTATACAGAGAAAAGAGTCGGCCCGAGAATTGAACCCTGTGGCACCCCCATAGAGTCTGCCAGAGGTCCGGACAACAGGCCCTCCGATTTGCCACACTGAACTCTATCTGAGAAGTAGTTGGTGAACCAGGCGAGGTAGTCATTTGAGAAATCAAGGCTGTTGAGTCTACCAAAAAGAATGCGATGATTGACAGAGTCGAAAGCCTTTGCCAGGTCGATGAAGACGGCTGCACAGTACTGTCTTTTATCGATGGCGGTTATGATATTGTTTAGGACCTTGAGCGTGGCTGAGGTGCCCTCATGACCAGCTCTGAAACCAGATTGCATAGTGGAGAAGGTACGGTGGGATTCCAAATGGTTGGTGATCTGTTTGTTAACTTGGCTTTCGAAGATTTTAGAAAGGCAGGGCAGGATAGATATGGGTCTGTAACAGTTTGGGTCTAGAGTGTCTCCCCCTTTGAAGAGGGTGATGACCGCGGCAGATTTCCAATCTTTGGAGATCTCAGACGATACGAAAGGGAGGTTGAACAGGCTAGTAATAGGGGTTGGAACAATTTCAGCAGATCATTTTAGAAAGAGAGGGTCCAGATTGTCTAGCCCAGCTGATTTGTAGGGATCCAGATTTTGCAGCTCTTTCAGAACATCAGCTGTCTGGATTTGGGTGAAGGAGAAGCGGCGGGGGCTTGGGCAAGTGTCTGCGGTGGATGCAGAACTTTTGGCCGGGGTAGGGGTAGCCAGGTGGAAAGCATGGCCAGCCGTAGAAAAATGCTTCTTGAAATTATCAATTAGCGTAGATTTATTGGTGGTGACAGTGTTTCCTAGCCTCAGTGCAGTGGGCAGCTGAGAGGAGGTGCTCTTATTCTCCATTGAATTTACAGTGTCCCAAAACTTTTTGGAATTAGTGCTACAGGATGCAAATTTCTGTTTGAAAAAGCTAGCCTTAGCTTTCCTAACTGACTGTGTATATTGGTTCCTGACTTCCCTGAAAAGTTGCATATCGCGGGGGCAATTTGATGCTAATGCAGAATGCCACAGGATGTTTTTGTGCTGGTCAAGGGCAGTCAAGTCTGGAGTGAACAAAGGGCTATATCTGTTCTTAGTTATACATTTTTTGAATGGGGCGTGCTTATTTAGGATGGTGAGGCAAGCACTTTTAAAGACCAGGCAGCCTCTACTGATGGGATGAGGTCAATATCCTTACAGGATTCCCGGGCCAGGTCGATTAGAAAGGCCTGCTCGCTGAAGTGTTTTAGGGAGCGTTTGACAGTGATGAGGGGTAGTCGTTTGACCGCAGACCCATTACGGATGCAGGCAATGAGGCAGCGATCACTGAGATCCTGGTTGAAGACAGCAGAGGTGTATTTAGAGCGCAAGTTGGTCAGGATGATATCTATGAGGGTGCCCATGGCTACGGATTTAGGGTTGTGCCTGGTAGGTTCCTTGATCATTTGTGTGAGATTAAGGGCATCTAGCTTAGATTGTAGGACGGCCGGGGTGTTAAGCATATCCCAGTTTAGGTCACCTAACAGTATGAACTCTGAAGATAGATGGGGGACAATCAATTCACAGCTGGGGGCTGAGGGGGGTTTATAACAAGAATCAACGGTGAGAGACTTATTTCTGGAAAGATGGATTTTTTTACCACATTGGGTGAGGCAGTTTGCAGGAAAGTATATTCAGTCCGTAGATGGAAAGTGAGATTAAAATATATACGACAAAACCCAGAGGAAAACGATTATTTACACGGGTCAAGACGGGACAAGACAAACACACGTCCGATTGCCACGCCATCTTGGAAACTTTTTACATCAGCCGAAGTCACACACACACCTTGCTACAAAAACAACTAACACCTGAATAACTGTGATGGTACAGATGTTATTATGTGATATCATTCTAACTGTTCCCGGTAACCGGTTGTTTACTCTAGCGTCCCAGTGAGGAGAGTGTTAACGGGGTGCTGGTTGGTTACCGGCTGTACTACCGGGAACTCCCGGTAAACTCCACCCCTAGTACGGTACCCCTGGAAGACATGGCAACAGCCAACAACACCACCACACGTGATGCTCACATCACTGGTAATCATTCATTATGCTGCTGTCACATCACTGTAATCATTCATTATGCTGCTGTCACATCACTGTAATCATTCATTATGCTGTAGTCACATCACTGGTAATCATTCATTATGCTTTAGTCACATCACTGTAATCATTCATTATGCTGTAGTCACATCACTGGTAATCATTCATTATGCTGTAGTTACATCACTGGTAATCATTCATTATGCTGTAGTCACATCACTGGTAATCATTCATTATGCTGTAGTCACATCACTGGTAATCATTCATTATGCTTTAGTCACATCACTGTAATCATTCATTATGCTGTAGTCACATCACTGGTAATCATTCATTATGCTGTAGTCACATCACTGGTAATCATTCATTATGCTGTAGTCACATCACTTGTAATCATTCATTATGCTGTAGTCACATCACTGGTAATCATTCATTATGCTGTAGTCACATCACTGGTAATCATTCATTATGCTGTAGTCACATCACTGGTAATCATTCATTATGCTGTAGTCACATCACTGGTAATCATTCATTATGCTGTAGTCACATCACTGTAATCATTCATTATGCTGTAGTCACATCACTTGTAATCATTCATTATGCTGTAGTCACATCACTGTAATCATTCATTATGCTGTAGTCACATCACTGGTAATCATTCATTATGCTGTAGTCACATCACTGGTAATCATTCATTATGCTGTAGTCACAT
>NC_059453.1:7120000-7190000 GCF_905237065.1 Salmo salar
GGAGAAGGGGAGAGATGGAGAGAGAGAAGGGGAGAGATGGAGAGGAGAGAGAGAAGGGGAGAGATGGAGAGGAGAGTGAGAAGGGGAGAGATGGAGAGGGAGAAGGGGAGAGATGGAGAGGAGAGAGAGAAGGGGAGAGATGGAAAGGAGAGAGAGAAGGAGATATGGAGAGGAGAGAGAGAAGGAGAGATGGAGAGGAGAGAGAGAAGGGGAGAAATGGAGAGGAGAGGGAGAAGGAGAGAGATGGAGAGGAGAGAGAGAAGGGGAGAGATGAGGAGGAGAGAGAGAAGGGGAGAGATGGAGAGGAGAGAGAGAAGGAGATATGGAGAGGAGAGAGAGAAGGAGAGAAATGGAGAGGAGGAGAAGGGGAGAGATGGAGAGAGAGAGAGAAGGGGAGAGATGGAGAGGAGAGGGAGAAGGAGAGAGATGGAGAAGGGGAGAGTGGAGAGAGAGATGGAGAGGGAGAAGGGGAGAGATGGAGAGGAGAGAGAGAAGGGGAGAAATGGAGAGGAGAGGGAGAAGGAGAGAGATGGAGAGGAGAGGAGAGAGAGAAGGGGAGAAATGGAAAGGAGAGAGAGAAGGGGAGAAATGGAGAGGAGAGGGAGAAGGGGAGATATGGAGAGGAGAGAGAGAAGGGGAGAGATGGAGAGGGAGAGAGAAGGGGAGAGATGGAGAGACAGTGAAATGACTTTTGTAGAGTTGAGGTTTTAAAGAGTGGGTTTTGTGTTAGAATGTTCCTGTCCAGTAATAATGAGAAGTATCCATTATAGTGACAGGCTGAACTCACATCACAACATCATTATTCTGGATACATCATGTTGTTATAGAATACATCACAACATCATTCTGCTGGATACATCATGTTGTTATAGAATACATCACAACATCATTCTGCTGGATACATCATGTTGTTATAGAATACATCACAACATCATTCTGCTGGATACATCATGTTGTTATAGAATACATCACAACATCATTCTGCTGGATACATCATGTTGTTATAGAATACATCACAACATCATTCTGCTGGATACATCATTGTTGTTATAGAATACATCACAACATCATTCTGCTGGATACATCATGTTGTTATAGAATACATCACAACATCATTCTGCTGGATACATCATGTTGTTATAGAATACATCACAACATCATTCTGCTGGATACATCATGTTGTTATAGAATACATCACAACATCATTCTGCTGGATACATCATGTTGTTATAGAATACATCACAACATCATTCTGCTGGATACATCATGTTGTTATAGAATACATCACAACATCATTCTGCTGGATACATCATGTTGTTATAGAATACATCACAACATCATTCTGCTGGATACATCATGTTGTTATAGAATACATCACAACATCATTCTGCTGGATACATCATGTTGTTATAGAATACATCACAACATCATTCTGCTGGATACATCATGTTGTTATAGAATACATCACAACATCATTCTGCTGGATACATCATGTTGTTATAGAATACATCACAACATCATTCTGCTGGATACATCATGTTGTTATAGAATACATCACAACATCATTCTGCTGGATACATCATGTTGTTATAGAATACATCACAACATCATTCTGCTGGATACATCATGTTGTTATAGAATACATCACAACATCATTCTGCTGGATACATCATGTTGTTATAGAATACATCACAACATCATTCTGCTGGATACATCATGTTGTTATAGAATACATCACAACATCATTCTGCTGGATACATCATGTTGTTATAGAATACATCACAACATCATTCTGCTGGATACATCATGTTGTTATAGAATACATCACAACATCATTCTGCTGGATACATCATGTTGTTATAGAATACATCACAACATCATTCTGCTGGATACATCATGTTGTTATAGAATACATCACAACATCATTCTGCTGGATACATCATGTTGTTATAGAATACATCACAACATCATTCTGCTGGATACATCATGTTGTTATAGAATACATCACAACATCATTCTGCTGGATACATCATGTTGTTATAGAATACATCACAACATCATTCTGCTGGATACATCATGTTGTTATAGAATACATCACAACATCATTCTGCTGGATACATCATGTTGTTATAGAATACATCACAACATCATTCTGCTGGATACATCATGTTGTTATAGAATACATCACAACATCATTCTGCTGGATACATCATGTTGTTATAGAATACATCACAACATCATTCTGCTGGATACATCATGTTGTTATAGAATACATCACAACATCATTCTGCTGGATACATCATGTTGTTATAGAATACATCACAACATCATTCTGCTGGATACATCATGTTGTTATAGAATACATCACAACATCATTCTGCTGGATACATCATGTTGTTATAGAATACATCACAACATCATTCTGCTGGATACATCATGTTGTTATAGAATACATCACAACATCATTCTGCTGGATACATCATGTTGTTATAGAATACATCACAACATCATTCTGCTGGATACATCATGTTGTTATAGAATACATCACAACATCATTCTGCTGGATACATCATGTTGTTATAGAATACATCACAACATCATTCTGCTGGATACATCATGTTGTTATAGAATACATCACAACATCATTCTGCTGGATACATCATGTTGTTATAGAATACATCACAACATCATTCTGCTGGATACATCATGTTGTTATAGAATACATCACAACATCATTCTGCTGGATACATCATGTTGTTATAGAATACATCACAACATCATTCTGCTGGATACATCATGTTGTTATAGAATACATCACAACATCATTCTGCTGGATACATCATGTTGTTATAGAATACATCACAACATCATTCTGCTGGATACATCATGTTGTTATAGAATACATCACAACATCATTCTGCTGGATACATCATGTTGTTATAGAATACATCACAACATCATTCTGCTGGATACATCATGTTGTTATAGAATACATCACAACATCATTCTGCTGGATACATCATGTTGTTATAGAATACATCACAACATCATTCTGCTGGATGACATCATGTTGTTATAGAATACATCACAACATCATTCTGCTGGATACATCATGTTGTTATAGAATACATCACAACATCATTCTGCTGGATACATCATGTTGTTATAGAATACATCACAACATCATTCTGCTGGATACATCATGTTGTTATAGAATACATCACAACATCATTCTGCTGAATACATCATGCTGTTATAGAATACATCACAACATCATTCTGCTGGATACATCATGTTGTTATAGAATACATCACAACATCATTCTGCTGGATACATCATGTTGTTATAGAATACATCACAACATCATTCTGCTGAATACATCATGTTGTTATAGAATACATCACAACATCATTCTGCTGGATACACCATGTTGTTATAGAATACATCACAACATCATTCTGCTGGATACATCATGTTGTTATAGAATACATCACAACATCATTCTGCTGGATACATCATGTTGTTATAGAATACATCACAACATCATTCTGCTGGATACATCATGTTGTTATAGAATACATCACAACATCATTCTGCTGGATACATCATGTTGTTATAGAATACATCACAACATCATTCTGCTGGATACATCATGTTGTTATAGAATACATCACAACATCATTCTGCTGGATACATCATGTTGTTATAGAATACATCACAACATCATTCTGCTGGATACATCATGTTGTTATAGAATACATCACAACATCATTCTGCTGAATACATCAGTTCATGTTGTTATAGAATACATCACAACATCATTCTGCTGGATACATCATGTTGTTATAGAATACATCACAACATCATTCTGCTGGATACATCATGTTGTTATAGAATACATCACAACATCATTCTGCTGAATACATCATGCTGTTATAGAATACATCACAACATCATTCTGCTGAATACATCATGTTGTTATAGAATACATCAGAGGGCAGGTCAACAGCAGAATATTGCGCATGTGTACTCTTCAGGGACAAGGGTAGGGAGTCAGAAAGGAACCATTGTGTCAGTAGAAAATGGTCTCACTTCCTGTGTGTGACTTCTTCCTGTTTTCTGTGATGTGATCAGATCCACTACTGGCAGGGTGACAGACAGAACCAGACAGAGAAGGTGACGGTGGTGTTTGTTCCTGACACACGTGTTCATCTGGTCAACCTCACGTGTTACATGTCCTATCTCGTCACGCTGTCTGCATTCAACGTGGCTGGAGACGGCCCGCCCAGCGAACCCCGGGGAGCCAAGACCCTACAGGCTGGTAGGTTCCCTAACCTCTAACCTCTAACCCCAGGGGGCCAAGACCCTACAGGCTGGTAGGTTCCCTAACCTCTAACCTCTAACCCCAGGGGGCCAAGACCCTACAGGCTGGTAGGTTCCATAACCTCTAACCCCTAACCCCAGGGGGCCAAGACCCTACAGGCCAGTAGGTTCCATAACCTCTAACCCCAGGGGGCCAAGACCCTACAGGCTGGTAGGTTCCATAACCTCTAACCCCAGGGGGCCAAGACCCTACAGGCCAGTAGGTTCCATAACCTCTAACCCCTAACCCCAGGGGGCCAAGACCCTACAGGCCAGTAGGTTCCATAACCTCTAACCCCTAACCCCAGGGGGCCAAGACCCTATAGGCCAGTAGGTTCCATAACCTCTAACCCCTAACCCCTAACCCACCCAGTGAACCCTGGGATGCGTATGTGTTAGACCTGGCTTCAAATATGATTTGAAATCAATGAAAAATCTTTATCTGGGCTTGATAATGATGGAGCCTGTTGTAATGGAAGGAATATAACAGTCCCCAGACTGTCTAAAGCAGACACTGAGAGTATACACATACATCTAATAGGATCTGATCCCAGATCTGCACTGTCTGGTTGTGTTATTAAAGTTGAACATCTAGATGGTATGAATGTAATGATCACCTGTGTAACCTACTCCCCCCCCCCAGCCCCCAGCCAGCCTAGTTTCCTGTCGTTTTCGGAGGTGACAGGATGGAGTGTCAACGTCTCCTGGGGGGCGCCCAGCGCTTCTAACGGGGTAGTGGAGGGGTACAGGGTGGTCTACCAACCCACACAGCCTGTACAGGGTAACTAATACCCACACACACCAAGCAACACACACACACCAAGCAACACACACACATGTCTAGCAACACACTCACACCTAACAACACACACGCCTAGCAACACACACACACCTAACAACACACACACGCCTAGCAACACACACACACCTAACAACACACACACATGTCTAGCAACACACACACACCTAACAACACTCACACGCCTAGCAACACACACACACCTAGCAACACACACACACCTAACAACACACACACACGTCTAGCAACACACTCACACCTAACAACAAACACGCCTAGCAACACACAGACACCTAACACCCACACACACGCCTAGCAACACACACACACCTAACAACACACACGCATGTCTAGCAACACACTCACACCTAACAACACACACGCCTAGCAACACACAGACACCTAACACCCACACACACGCCTAGCAACACACACACACCTAACAACACACACACACATCTAGCAACACACTCACACCTAACAACACACACACGCCTAGCAACACACACACACCTAACACACACTCACATGCCTAGCAACACACACACACCTAACAACACACACACACGTCTAGCAACACACTCACACCTAACAACACACACGCCTAGCAACACACAGACACCTAACACCCACACACACGCCTAGCAACACACACACACCTAACAACACACACACACGTCTAGCAACACACTCACACACACTGAACAACATACACACCAGTTTCTGCGTCTTTCTTGACATGATGATAAAGAGGAAAATGTTGCTGACACACAAAACAAGTGGTTCAATGGTGTTTAATGGTGTTTACTGGTGTTTAATGGTGTTTACTGGTGTTTAATGGTGTTTAATAGTGTTCAATGGTGTTTAATGGTGTTTAATGGTGTTTAATGGTGTTTACTGGTGTTTAATGGTGTTTACTGGTGTTTAATGGTGTTTAATAGTGTTCAATGGTGTTTAATGGTGTTTACTGGTGTTTAATGGTGTTTACTGGTGTTTAATGGTGCTTAATAGTGTTCAATGGTGTTTAATGGTGTTTACTGGTGTTTAATGGTGTTTACTGGTGTTTAATGGTGTTTACTGGTGTTTAATGGTGTTTAATAGTGTTCAATGGTGTTTAATGGTGTTTACTGGTGTTTAATGGTGTTTACTGGTGTTTAATGGTGTTTAATAGTGTTCAATGGTGTTTAATGGTGTTTACTGGTGTTTAATGGTGTTCAATGGTGTTCAATGGTGTTTACTGGTGTTTAATGGCGTGTAATGGCGTTTAATGGCGTTTAATGGCGTTTAATGGCGTTCAATGGCGTTTAATGGTGTTTACTGGTGTTTACTGGTGTTTAATGGTGTTTAATGGCGTTTACTGGTGTTCAATGGCGTTTAATGGCGTTTAATGGCGTTTAATGGCGTTTACTGGTGTTTACTGGTGTTTAATGGTGTTTAATGGCGTTCAATGGTGTTCAATGGCGTTTAATGGCATTTAATGGCGTTTAATGGCGTTTAATGGCGTTTAATGGTGTTTACTGGTGTTTAATGGTGTTTAATGGCGTTTAATGGTGTTCAATGGTGTTTAATGGCGTTTAATGGCGTTTAATGGTGTTTAATGGCGTTTAATGGCGTTTAATGGTGTTTAATTGTGTTTTGTGTGTGTGTGTGTGTGTCCGTGTGTGTGTGTGTGTGTGTGTGTGTGTCTAGGTGTGAGTCGGGTGGTGACGGTGGATGTGAAGGGTAGCTGGCAGCGTTGGTTAAAGGTCAGAGACCTGACTAAAGGAGTAACCTACAGGTTCAGTGTCCAGGCCAGAACAGTCAGCTACGGACCTGCTGCACACTGTAACGTCACCTCACAACCTCTTCAGGGTAAGGAGGGGGGGAATGGTGTGTGTAGTGTGTGAGGTGTGTGTGAGAGGTGTGTGTGTGTAGTGTGTGAGGTGTGTGTGTGTAGTGTCTGAGGTGTGTGTGTTTATTGTGTGAGGCGTGTGTGTGGTGTGTGAGGTGTGTGTGTGAGGTGTGTGTAGTGTGAGTGTGTGTGAGGTGTGTGTGGTGTGTGAGGTGTGTGTGGTGTGTGAGAGTGTGAGAGTGTGTGTGTGACGTCTGTGAGTGTAGTGTGAGAGTGTGAGAGTGTAGTGTGTGAGGTGTGTGAGAGTGTATGAGTGTAGTGTGTGAGGTGTGTGTGAGAGTGTGAGAGTGTGTGTGTGAGGTGTGTGGAGTGTGTGAGAATGTGTGTGAGAGTGTGAGAATGTGTGTGTGAGGTGTGTGAGTGTAGTGTGTGAGGTGTGTGTGTGTAGTGTGTGAGGTGTGTGAGAGTGTGTGTGTGAGGTGTGTGAGTGTAGTGTGTGATGTGTGTGAGTGTAGTGTGTGAGGTGTGTGAGTGTAGTGTGTGAGGTGTGTGTGTAGTGTGTAAGGTGTGTGAGAGTGTGAGAGTGTGTATGTGAGGTGTGTGAGTGTAGTGTGTGAGGTGTGTAGTGTGTAAGGTGTGTGAGAGTGTGAGAGTGTGTGTGTGAGGTGTGTGAGTGTAGTGTGTGAGGTGTGTGACGTGTGTATCAAATCAAACATTGTCACATGCGCCGAATACAAGTGTAGACTTTACCGTGAAATGCTTTACTTACAAGCCCTTAACCAACAGTGCAGGTCAAGAAGAAGAAGAAAATATTTACCAAGTAGACTAATATAAAAAGTAATAATAAAAAGTAACACAATAAGAACAACAATAACGAGGCTATATACAGGGGGTACCGGTACCGAGTCAATGTAGAGGCTGTATACAGGGGGTACCGGTACCGAGTCAATGTAGAGGCTGTATACAGGGGGTACTGGTACAGAGTCAATGTAGAGGCTGTATACAGGGGGAGCTGGTACAGAGTCAATGTGGAGGCAGTATACAGGGGGTACTGGTACAGAGTCAATGTGGAGGCTGTATACAGGGGGTTACCGGTACAGAGTCAATGTGGAGGCTGTATACAGGGGGTACCGGTACAGAGTCAATGTGGAGGCTATATACAGGGGGTACCGGTACAGAGTCAATGTGGAGGCTATATACAGGGGGTTACCGGTACAGAGTCAATGTGGAGACTATATACAGGGGGTTACCGGTACAGAGTCAATGTGGAGGCTATATACAGGGTGGTACCGGTACAGAGTCAATGTGGAGACTATATACAGGGGGTTACCGGTACAGAGTCAATGTGGAGGCTATATACAGGGGGTACTGGTACAGAGTCAATGTAGAGGCTATATACAGGGGGTACCGGTACAGAGTCAATGTGGAGGCTATATACAGGGGGTACCGGTACAGAGTCAATGTGGAGGCTATATACAGGGGGTACTGGTACAGAGTCAATGTGGAGGCTATATACAGGGGGTGCTGGTACAGAGTCAATGTGGAGACTATATACAGGGGGTACCGGTACAGAGTCAATGTGGAGGCTATATGCAGGGGGTACCGGTACAGAGTCAATGTGGAGGCTATATACAGGGGGTACTGGTACAGAGTCAATGTGGAGGCTATATACAGGGGGAACCGGTACAGAGTCAATGTGCAGGGGGCACCGGTACAGAGTCAATGTGGAGGCTATATACAGGGGGTACCGGTACAGCGTCAGTGTGGAGGCTCTATACAGGGGGCACCGGTACAGCGTCAGTGTGTAGGCTCTATACAGGGGGTACCGGTACAGAGTCAGTGTGGAGGCTATATACAGGGGGTACCGGTACAGAGTCAGTGAGGAGGCTATATACAGGGGGTACCGGTACAGAGTCAATGTGGAGGCTATATACAGGGGGTTACCGGTACAGAGTCAATGTGGAGACTGTATACAGGGGGTTACCGGTACAGAGTCAATGTGGAGACTGTATACAGGGGGTTACCGGTACAGAGTCAATGTGGAGGCTCTATACAGGGGGTACCGGTACAGAGTCAATGTGGAGGCTCTATACAGGGGGTACCGGTACAGAGTCAATGTGGAGGCTATATACAGGGGGTACCGGTACCGAGTCAATGTGGAGACTGTATACAGGGGGTACCGGTACAGAGTCAATGTGGAGGCTATATACAGGGGGTACCGGTACAGAGTCAATGTTGAGACTATATACAGGGGGGTACCGGTACAGAGTCAATGTGGAGGCTGTATACAGGGGATACCGGTACAGAGTCAATGTGGAGGCTATATACAGGGGGTACCGGTACCGAGTCAATGTGGAGGCTATATACAGGGGGTACCGGTACAGAGTCAATGTGGAGGCTATATACAGGGGGTACCGGTTACAGAGTCAATGTGGAGGCTCTATACAGGGGGTTACCGGTACAGAGTCAATGTGGAGGCTGTATACAGGGGGGTACCGGTACAGAGTCAATGTGGAGGCTATATACAGGGGGGTACTGGTACAGAGTCAATGTGGAGACTATATACAGGGGGTTACCGGTACAGAGTCAATGTGGAGGCTATATACAGGGTGGTACCGGTACAGAGTCAATGTAGAGGCTATATACAGGGGGTACCGGTACAGAGTCAATGTGGAGGCTATATTCAGGGGGTTACCGGTACAGAGTCAATGTGGAGGCTGTATACAGGGGGTTACAGGTACAGAGTCAATGTGGAGACTGTATACAGGGGGTTACCGGTACAGAGTCAATGTGGAGGCTGTATACAGGGGGTTACCGGTACAGAGTCAATGTGGAGACTGTATACAGGGGGTTACCGGTACAGAGTCAATGTGGAGGCTGTATACAGGGGGTTACCGGTACAGAGTCAATGTGGAGACTGTATACAGGGGGTTACCGGTACAGAGTCAATGTGGAGGCTATATACAGGGGTTCCCGGTACAGAGTCAATGTGGAGACTGTATACAGGGGGTTATCGGTACAGAGTCAATGTGGAGGCTGTATACAGGGGGTACCGGTACAGAGTCAATGTGGAGACTGTATACAGGGGGTTACCGGTACAGAGTCAATGTGGAGGCTGTATACAGGGGGTACCGGTACAGAGTCAATGTGGAGACTGTATACAGGGGGTACCGGTACAGAGTCAATGTGGAGGCTATATACAGGGGGTACCGGTACAGAGTCAATGTGGAGACTGTATACAGGGGGTTACCGGTACAGAGTCAATGTGGAGGCTGTATACAGGGGGTACCGGTACAGAGTCAATGTGGAGGCTGTATACAGGGGGTACCGGTACAGAGTCAATGTGGAGGCTGTATACAGGGGGGTACCGGTACAGAGTCAATGTGGAGGCTATATACAGGGGGTTACCGGTACAGAGTCAATGTGGATGCTGTATACAGGGTGTACCGGTACAGAGTCAATGTGGAGGCTATATACAGGGGGTACCGGAACAGAGTCAATGTGGAGGCTATATACAGGGGGTACCGGTACAGAGTCAATGTGGAGGCTATATACAGGGGGTACCGGTACAGAGTCGATGTGGAGGCTCTATACAGGGGGTACCGGTACAGAGTCAATGTGGAGGCTATATACAGGGGGGTACCGGTACAGAGTCAATTTGGAGGCTATATACAGGGGGGTACTGGTACAGAGTCAATGTGGAGAATATATACAGGGGGGTACTGGTACAGAGTCAATGTGGAGGCTGTATACAGGGGGTACCGGTACAGAGTCAATATGGAGGCTGTATACAGGGGGTACCGGTACAGAGTCAATGTGGAGGCTATATACAGGGGGGTACTGGTACAGAGTCAATGTGGAGGCTGTATACAGGGGGTACCGGTACAGAGTCAATGTGGAGGCTGTATACAGGGGGTACCGGTACAGAGTCAATGTGGAGACTGTATACAGGGGGTTACCGGTACAGAGTCAATGTGGAGGCTATATACAGGGAGTACCGGTACAGAGTCAATGTAGAGGCTGTATAAAGGGGAGCTGGTACAGAGTCAATGTGGAGGCAGTATACAGGGGGTACTGGTACAGAGTCAATGTGGAGGCTGTATACAGGGGGTTACCGGTACAGAGTCAATGTGGAGGCTGTATACAGGGGGTACCGGTACAGAGTCAATGTGGAGGCTATATACAGGGGGTACCGGTACAGAGTCAATGTGGAGGCTATATACAGGGGGTTACCGGTACAGAGTCAATGTGGAGACTATATACAGGGGGTTACCGGTACAGAGTCAATGTGGAGGCTATATACAGGGTGGTACCGGTACAGAGTCAATGTGGAGACTATATACAGGGGGTTACCGGTACAGAGTCAATGTGGAGGCTATATACAGGGGGTACTGGTACAGAGTCAATGTGAAGGCTATATACAGGGGGTACTGGTACAGAGTCAATGTGGAGGCTGTATACAGGGGGTACTGGTACAGAGTCAATGTGGAGGCTGTATACAGGGGGTACTGGTACAGAGTCAATGTAGAGGCTGTATACAGGGGGTACTGGTACAGAGTCAATGTGGAGGCTGTATACAGGGGGTTACCGGTACAGAGTCAATGTGGAGGCTGTATACAGGGGGTACCGGTACAGAGTCAATGTGGAGGCTATATACAGGGGGTACCGGTACAGAGTCAATGTGGAGGCTATATACAGGGGGTTACCGGTACAGAGTCAATGTGGAGACTGTATACAGGGGGTTACCGGTACAGAGTCAATGTGGAGACTGTATACAGGGGGTTACCGGTACAGAGTCAATGTGGAGGCTCTATACAGGGGGTACCGGTACAGAGTCAATGTGGAGGCTCTATACAGGGGGTACCGGTACAGAGTCAATGTGGAGGCTATATACAGGGGGTACCGGTACCGAATCAATGTAGAGACTGTATACAGGGGGTACCGGTACAGAGTCAATGTGGAGGCTATATACAGGGGGTACCGGTACAGAGTCAATGTGGAGACTATATACAGGGGGGTACCGGTACAGAGTCAATGTGGAGGCTGTATACAGGGGGTATAAGTACAGAGTCAATGTGGAGGCTATATACAGGGGGTACCGGTACCGAGTCAATGTGGAGGCTATATACAGGGGGTAACGGTACAGAGTCAATGTGGAGGCTCTATACAGGGGGTACCGGTACAGAGTCAATGTGGAGGCTATATACAGGGGGTACCGGTACCGAGTCAATGTGGAGGCTGTATACAGGGGGTACCGGTACAGAGTCAATGTGGAGGCTGTATGCAGGGGGGTACCGGTACAGAGTCAATGTGGAGGCTATATACAGGGGGTTACCGGTACAGAGTCAATGTGGAGGCTGTATACAGGGGGTACCGGTACAGAGTCAATGTGGAGGCTATATACAGGGGGTACTGGTACAGAGTCAATGTAGAGGCTGTATACAGGGGGTACTGGTACAGAGTCAATGTGGAGGCTGTATACAGGGGGTACTGGTACAGAGTCAATGTAGAGGCTGTATACAGGGGGTACTGGTACAGAGTCAATGTGGAGGCTGTATACAGGGGGTTACCGGTACAGAGTCAATGTGGAGACTATATACAGGGGGTTACCGGTACAGAGTCAATGTGGAGGCTATATACAGGGTGGTACCGGTACAGAGTCAATGTGGAGACTATATAGAGGGGGTTACCGGTACAGAGTCAATGTGGAGGCTATATACAGGGGGTACTGGTACAGAGTCAATGTAGAGGCTATATACAGGGGGTACCGGTACAGAGTCAATGTGGAGGCTATATACAGGGGGTACCGGTACAGAGTCAATGTGGAGGCTATATACAGGGGGTACTGGTACAGAGTCAATGTGGAGGCTATATACAGGGGGTGCTGGTACAGAGTCAATGTGGAGACTATATACAGGGGGTACCGGTACAGAGTCAATGTGGAGGCTATATGCAGGGGGTACCGGTACAGAGTCAATGTGGAGGCTATATACAGGGGGTACTGGTACAGAGTCAATGTGGAGGCTATATACAGGGGGAACCGGTACAGAGTCAATGTGCAGGGGGCACCGGTACAGAGTCAATGTGGAGGCTGTATACAGGGGGTACCGGTACAGAGTCAATGTGGAGGCTCTATACAGGGGGTACCGGTACAGAGTCAATGTGGAGGCTATATACAGGGGGTACCGGTACCGAGTCAATGTGGAGACTGTATACAGGGGGTACCGGTACAGAGTCAATGTGGAGGCTATATACAGGGGGTACCGGTACAGAGTCAATGTGGAGACTATATACAGGGGGGTACCGGTACAGAGTCAATGTGGAGGCTGTATACAGGGGGGTACCAGTACAGAGTCAATGTGGAGGCTATATACAGGGGGTACCGGTACCGAGTCAATGTGGAGGCTATATACAGGGGGTACCGGTACAGAGTCAATGTGGAGGCTATATACAGGGGGTACCGGTACAGAGTCAATGTGGAGGCTATATACAGGGGGTACCGGTACAGAGTCAATGTGGAGGCTATATACAGGGGGTACCGGTACAGAGTCGATGTGGAGGCTCTATACAGGGGGTACCGGTACAGAGTCAATGTGGAGGCTATATACAGGGGGGTACCGGTACAGAGTCAATTTGGAGGCTATATACAGGGGGGTACTGGTACAGAGTCAATGTGGAGGCTATATACAGGGGGGTACTGGTACAGAGTCAATGTGGAGGCTGTATACAGGGGGTACCGGTACAGAGTCAATATGGAGGCTGTATACAGGGGGTACCGGTACAGAGTCAATGTGGAGGCTATATACAGGGGGGTACTGGTACAGAGTCAATGTGGAGGCTGTATACAGGGGGTACCGGTACAGAGTCAATGTGGAGGCTGTATACAGGGGGTACCGGTACAGAGTCAATGTGGAGACTGTATACAGGGGGTTACCGGTACAGAGTCAATGTGGAGGCTATATACAGGGAGTACCGGTACAGAGTCAATGTAGAGGCTGTATACAGGGGGAGCTGGTACAGAGTCAATGTGGAGGCAGTATACAGGGGGTACTGGTACAGAGTCAATGTGGAGGCTGTATACAGGGGGTTACCGGTACAGAGTCAATGTGGAGGCTGTATACAGGGGGTACCGGTACAGAGTCAATGTGGAGGCTATATACAGGGGGTACCGGTACAGAGTCAATGTGGAGGCTATATACAGGGGGTTACCGGTACAGAGTCAATGTGGAGACTATATACAGGGGGTTACCGGTACAGAGTCAATGTGGAGGCTATATACAGGGTGGTACCGGTACAGAGTCAATGTGGAGACTATATACAGGGGGTTACCGGTACAGAGTCAATGTGGAGGCTATATACAGGGGGTACTGGTACAGAGTCAATGTGGAGGCTATATACAGGGGGTACTGGTACAGAGTCAATGTAGAGGCTGTATACAGGGGGTACTGGTACAGAGTCAATGTGGAGGCTGTATACAGGGGGTACTGGTACAGAGTCAATGTGGAGGCTGTATACAGGGGGTACTGGTACAGAGTCAATGTAGAGGCTGTATACAGGGGGTACTGGTACAGAGTCAATGTGGAGGCTGTATACAAGGGGTTACCGGTACAGAGTCAATGTGGAGGCTGTATACAGGGGGTACCGGTACAGAGTCAATGTGGAGGCTATATACAGGGGGTACCGGTACAGAGTCAATGTGGAGGCTATATACAGGGGGTTACCGGTACAGAGTCAATGTGGAGACTGTATACAGGGGGTTACCGGTACAGAGTCAATGTGGAGACTGTATACAGGGGGTTTCCGGTACAGAGTCAATGTGGAGGCTCTATACAGGGGGTACCGGTACAGAGTCAATGTGGAGGCTCTATACAGGGGGTACCGGTACAGAGTCAATGTGGAGGCTATATACAGGGGGTACCGGTACCGAGTCAATGTAGAGCCTGTATACAGGGGGTACCGGTACAGAGTCAATGTGGAGGCTATATACAGGGGGTACCGGTACAGAGTCAATGTGGAGACTATATACAGGGGGGTACCGGTACAGAGTCAATGTGGAGGCTGTATACAGGGGGTATAAGTACAGAGTCAATGTGGAGGCTATATACAGGGGGTACCGGTACCGAGTCAATGTGGAGGCTATATACAGGGGGTACCGGTACAGAGTCAATGTGGAGGCTCTATACAGGGGGTACCGGTACAGAGTCAATGTGGAGGCTATATACAGGGGGTACCGGTACCGAGTCAATGTGGAGACTGTATACAGGGGGTACCGGTACAGAGTCAATGTGGAGGCTATATACAGGGGGTACTGGTACAGAGTCAATGTGGAGGCTATATACAGGGGGAACCGGTACAGAGTCAATGTGCAGGGGGCACCGGTACAGAGTCAATGTGGAGGCTGTATACAGGGGGTACCGGTACAGAGTCAATGTGGAGGCTCTATACAGGGGGTACCGGTACAGAGTCAATGTGGAGGCTATATACAGGGGGTACCGGTACCGAGTCAATGTGGAGACTGTATACAGGGGGTACCGGTACAGAGTCAATGTGGAGGCTATATACAGGGGGTACCGGTACAGAGTCAATGTGGAGACTATATACAGGGGGGTACCGGTACAGAGTCAATGTGGAGGCTGTATACAGGGGGTACCAGTACAGAGTCAATGTGGAGGCTACATACAGGGGGTACCGGTACCGAGTCAATGTGGAGGCTATATACAGGGGGTACCGGTACAGAGTCAATGTGGAGGCTATATACAGGGGGTACCGGTACAGAGTCAATGTGGAGGCTATATACAGGGGGTACCGGTACAGAGTCAATGTGGAGGCTATATACAGGGGGTACCGGTACAGAGTCGATGTGGAGGCTCTATACAGGGGGTACCGGTACAGAGTCAATGTGGAGGCTATATACAGGGGGGTACCGGTACAGAGTCAATTTGGAGGCTATATACAGGGGGGTACTGGTACAGAGTCAATGTGGAGGCTATATACAGGGGGGTACTGGTACAGAGTCAATGTGGAGGCTGTATACAGGGGGTACCGGTACAGAGTCAATATGGAGGCTGTATACAGGGGGTACCGGTACAGAGTCAATGTGGAGGCTATATACAGGGGGGTACTGGTACAGAGTCAATGTGGAGGCTGTATACAGGGGGTACCGGTACAGAGTCAATGTGGAGGCTGTATACAGGGGGGTACCGGTACAGAGTCAATGTGGAGACTGTATACAGGGGGTTACCGGTACAGAGTCAATGTGGAGGCTATATACAGGGAGTACCGGTACAGAGTCAATGTAGAGGCTGTATACAGGGGGAGCTGGTACAGAGTCAATGTGGAGGCAGTATACAGGGGGTACTGGTACAGAGTCAATGTGGAGGCTGTATACAGGGGGTTACCGGTACAGAGTCAATGTGGAGGCTGTATACAGGGGGTACCGGTACAGAGTCAATGTGGAGGCTATATACAGGGGGTACCGGTACAGAGTCAATGTGGAGGCTATATACAGGGGGTTACCGGTACAGAGTCAATGTGGAGGCTATATACAGGGGGTTACCGGTACAGAGTCAATGTGGAGGCTATATACAGGGTGGTACCGGTACAGAGTCAATGTGGAGACTATATACAGGGGGTTACCGGTACAGAGTCAATGTGGAGGCTATATACAGGGGGTACTGGTACAGAGTCAATGTGGAGGCTATATACAGGGGGTACTGGTACAGAGTCAATGTAGAGGCTGTATACAGGGGGTACTGGTACAGAGTCAATGTGGAGGCTGTATACAGGGGGTACTGGTACAGAGTCAATGTGGAGGCTGTATACAGGGGGTACTGGTACAGAGTCAATGTAGAGGCTGTATACAGGGGGTACTGGTACAGAGTCAATGTGGAGGCTGTATACAAGGGGTTACCGGTACAGAGTCAATGTGGAGGCTGTATACAGGGGGGTACCGGTACAGAGTCAATGTGGAGGCTATATACAGGGGGTACCGGTACAGAGTCAATGTGGAGGCTATATACAGGGGGTTACCGGTACAGAGTCAATGTGGAGACTGTATACAGGGGGTTACCGGTACAGAGTCAATGTGGAGACTGTATACAGGGGGTTTCCGGTACAGAGTCAATGTGGAGGCTCTATACAGGGGGTACCGGTACAGAGTCAATGTGGAGGCTCTATACAGGGGGTACCGGTACAGAGTCAATGTGGAGGCTATATACAGGGGGTACCGGTACCGAGTCAATGTAGAGCCTGTATACAGGGGGTACCGGTACAGAGTCAATGTGGAGGCTATATACAGGGGGTACCGGTACAGAGTCAATGTGGAGACTATATACAGGGGGGTACCGGTACAGAGTCAATGTGGAGGCTGTATACAGGGGGTATAAGTACAGAGTCAATGTGGAGGCTATATACAGGGGGTACCGGTACCGAGTCAATGTGGAGGCTATATACAGGGGGTACCGGTACAGAGTCAATGTGGAGGCTCTATACAGGGGGTACCGGTACAGAGTCAATGTGGAGGCTATATACAGGGGGTACCGGTACCGAGTCAATGTGGAGGCTGTATACAGGGGGTACCGGTACAGAGTCAATGTGGAGGCTGTATGCAGGGGGGTACCGGTACAGAGTCAATGTGGAGGCTATATACAGGGGGTTACCGGTACAGAGTCAATGTGGAGGCTGTATACAGGGGGTACCGGTACAGAGTCAATGTGGAGGCTATATACAGGGGGTACTGGTACAGAGTCAATGTAGAGGATGTATACAGGGGGTACTGGTACAGAGTCAATGTGGAGGCTGTATACAGGGGGTACTGGTACAGAGTCAATGTAGAGGCTGTATACAGGGGGTACTGGTACAGAGTCAATGTGGAGGCTGTATACAGGGGGTTACCGGTACAGAGTCAATATGGAGGCTGTATACAGGGGGTACCGGTACAGAGTCAATGTGGAGGCTATATACAGGGGGTACCGGTACAGAGTCAATGTGGAGGCTATATACAGGGGGTTACCGGTACAGAGTCAATGTGGAGGCTATATACAGGGGGTACCGGAACAGAGTCAATGTGGAGACTGTATACAGGGGGTTACCGGTACAGAGTCAATGTGGAGGCTATATACAGGGGGTACCGGTACAGAGTCAATGTGGAGACTATATACAGGGGGTACCGGTACAGAGTCAATGTGGAGGCTGTATACAGGGGGTACCAGTACAGAGTCAATGTGGAGGCTACATACAGGGGGTACCGGTACCGAGTCAATGTGGAGGCTATATACAGGGGGTACCGGTACAGAGTCAATGTGGAGGCTATATACAGGGGGTACCGGTACAGAGTCAATGTGGAGGCTATATACAGGGGGTACCGGTACAGAGTCAATGTGGAGACTATATACAGGGGGTACCGGTACAGAGTCGATGTGGAGGCTATATACAGGGGGTACCGGTACAGAGTCAATGTGGAGGCTATATACAGGGGGGTACCGGTACAGAGTCAATGTGGAGGCTATATACAGGGGGGTACTGGTACAGAGTCAATGTGGAGGCTATATACAGGGGGTACTGGTACAGAGTCAATGTGGAGGCTGTATACAGGGGGTACCGGTACAGAGTCAATATGGAGGCTGTATACAGGGGGTACCGGTACAGAGTCAATGTGGAGGCTATATACAGGGGGGTACTGGTACAGAGTCAATGTGGAGGCTGTATACAGGGGGTACCGGTACAGAGTCAATGTGGAGGCTGTATACAGGGGGTACCGGTACAGAGTCAATGTGGAGACTGTATACAGGGGGTTACCGGTACAGAGTCAATGTGGAGGCTATATACAGGGAGTACCGGTACAGAGTCAATGTGGAGGCTATATACAGGGGGTTACCGGTACAGAGTCAATGTGGAGACTATATACAGGGGGTACCGGTACAGAGTCAATGTGGAGGCTCTATACAGGGGGTACCGGTACAGAGTCAATGTGGAGGCTATATACAGGGGGTACCGGTACCGAGTCAATGTGGAGACTGTATACAGGGGGTACCGGTACAGAGTCAATGTGGAGGCTATATACAGGGGGTACCGGTACAGAGTCAATGTGGAGACTATATACAGGGGGGTACCGGTACAGAGTCAATGTGGAGGCTATATACAGGGGGTACCGGTACAGAGTCAATGTGGAGGCTGCATACAGGGGGTACCAGTAAGGAGTCAATGTGGAGACTGTATACAGGGGGTTACCGGTACAGAGTCAATGTGGAGGCTATATACAGGGGTTACCGGTACAGAGTCAATGTGGAGACTGTATACAGGGGGTTACCGGTACAGAGTCAATGTGGAGGCTGTATACAGGGGGTACCGGTACAGAGTCAATGTGGAGACTGTATACAGGGGGTTACCGGTACAGAGTCAATGTGGAGGCTATATACAGGGGGTTACCGGTACAGAGTCAATGTGGAGGCTGTATACAGGTGGTTACCGGTACAGAGTCAATGTGGAGACTGTATACAGGGGGTTACCGGTACAGAGTCAATGTGGAGGCTATATACAGGGGTTCCCGGTACAGAGTCAATGTGGAGACTGTATACAGGGGGTTATCGGTACAGAGTCAATGTGGAGGCTGTATACAGGGGGTACCGGTACAGAGTCAATGTGGAGACTGTATACAGGGGGTTACCGGTACAGAGTCAATGTGGAGGCTGTATACAGGGGGTACCGGTACAGAGTCAATGTGGAGACTGTATACAGGGGGTACCGGTACAGAGTCAATGTGGAGGCTATATACAGGGGGTACCGGTACAGAGTCAATGTGGAGACTGTATACAGGGGGTTACCGGTACAGAGTCAATGTGGAGGCTCTATACAGGGGGTACCGGTACAGAGTCAATGTGGAGGCTGTATACAGGGGGTACCGGTACAGAGTCAATGTGGAGGCTGTATACAGGGGGGTACCGGTACAGAGTCAATGTGGAGCCTATATACAGGGGGTTACCGGTACAGAGTCAATGTGGAGGCTGTATACAGGGGGTACCGGTACAGAGTCAATGTGGAGGCTCTATACAGGGGGTACCGGTACAGAGTCAATGTGGAGGCTATATACAGGGGGTACCGGTACCGAGTCAATGTGGAGACTGTATACAGGGGGTACCGGTACAGAGTCAATGTGGAGGCTCTATACAGGGGGTACCGGTACAGAGTCAATGTGGAGACTATATACAGGGGGGTACCGGTACAGAGTCAATGTGGAGGCTGTATACAGGGGGTACCAGTACAGAGTCAATGTGGAGGCTATATACAGGGGGTACCGGTACCGAGTCAATGTGGAGGCTATATACAGGGGGTACCGGTACAGAGTCAATGTGGAGGCTATATACAGGGGGTACCGGTACAGAGTCAATGTGGAGGCTATATACAGGGGGTACCGGTACAGAGTCAATGTGGAGGCTATATACAGGGGGTACCGGTACAGAGTCAATGTGGAGGCTCTATACAGGGGGTACCGGTACAGAGTCAATGTGGAGGCTATATACAGGGGGGTACCGGTACAGAGTCAATGTGGAGGCTATATACAGGGGGTACTGGTACAGAGTCAATGTGGAGGCTATATACAGGGGGGTACTGGTACAGAGTCAATGTGGAGGCTCTATACAGGGAGTACCGGTACAGAGTCAATGTGGAGGCTATATACAGGGGGTACCGGTACCGAGTCAATGTGGAGACTGTATACAGGGGGTACCGGTACAGAGTCAATGTGGAGGCTATATACAGGGGGTACCGGTACAGAGTCAATGTGGAGACTATATACAGGGGGGTACCGGTACAGAGTCAATGTGGAGGCTATATACAGGGGGTACCGGTACAGAGTCAATGTGGAGGCTATATACAGGGGGTACCGGTACAGAGTCAATGTGGAGGCTATATACAGGGGGTACCGGTACAGAGTCAATGTGGAGGCTATATACAGGGGGTACCGGTACAGAGTCAATGTGGAGGCTCTATACAGGGGGTACCGGTACAGAGTCAATGTGGAGGCTATATACAGGGGGGTACTGGTACAGAGTCAATGTGGAGGCTATATACAGGGGGGTACTGGTACAGAGTCAATGTGGAGACTATATACAGGGGGTTACCTGTACAGAGTCAATGTAGAGGCTATATACAGGGGGTACTGGTACAGAGTCAATGTGGAGGCTATATTCAGGGGGTTACCGGTACAGAGTCAATGTGGAGACTGTATACAGGGGGTTACCGGTACAGAGTCAATGTGGAGGCTGTATACAGGGGGTACCGGTACAGAGTCAATGTGGAGGCTATATACAGGGTGGTACCGGTACTGAGTCAATGTGGAGGCTATATACAGGGTGGTACCGGTACAGAGTCAATGTGGAGGCTATATACAGGGGGTACCGGTACAGAGTCAATGTGGAGGCTATATACAGGGGGTTACCGGTACAGAGTCAATGTGGAGACTGTATACAGGGGGTTACCGGTACAGAGTCAATGTGGAGACTGTATACAGGGGGTTACCGGTACAGAGTCAATGTGGAGGCTCTATACAGGGGGTACCGGTACAGAGTCAATGTGGAGGCTCTATACAGGGGGTACCGGTACAGAGTCAATGTGGAGGCTATATACAGGGGGGTACCGGTACCGAGTCAATGTGGAGACTGTATACAGGGGGTACCGGTACAGAGTCAATGTGGAGGCTATATACAGGGGGTACCGGGCACATAGTCAATGTGGAGACTATATACAGGGGGGGTACCGGTACAGAGTCAATGTGGAGGCTATATACAGGGGGTACCGGTACAGAGTCAATGTGGAGGCTATATACAGGGGGTACCGGTACAGAGTCAATGTGGAGGCTATATACACGGGGTACCGGTACAGAGTCAATGTGGAGGCTATATACAGGGGGTACCGGTACAGAGTCAATGTGGAGGCTCTATACAGGTGGTACCGGTACAGAGTCAATGTGGAGGCTATATACAGGGGGGTACTGGTACAGAGTCAATGTGGAGGCTATATACAGGGGGGTACTGGTACAGAGTCAATGTGGAGACTATATACAGGGGGTTACCGGTACAGAGTCAATGTGGAGGCTATATACAGGGTGGTACCGGTACAGAGTCAATGTAGAGGCTATATACAGGGGGTACCGGTACAGAGTCAATGTGGAGGCTATATTCAGGGGGTTACCGGTACATAGTCAATGTGGAGGCTGTATACAGGGGGTTACCGGTACAGAGTCAATGTGGAGACTGTATACAGGGGGTTACCGGTACAGAGTCAATGTGGAGGCTGTATACAGGGGGTTACCGGTACAGAGTCAATGTGGAGACTGTATACACGGGGTTACCGGTACAGAGTCAATGTGGAGGCTGTATACAGGTGGTTACCGGTACAGAGTCAATGTGGAGACTGTATACAGGGGGTTACCGGTACAGAGTCAATGTGGAGGCTATATACAGGGGTTACCGGTACAGAGTCAATGTGGAGACTGTATACAGGGGGTTACCGGTACAGAGTCAATGTGGAGGCTGTATACAGGGGGGTACCGGGTACAGAGTCAATGTGGAGACTGTATACAGGGGGTTACCGGTACAGAGTCAATGTGGAGGCTGTATACAGGGGGTACCGGTACAGAGTCAATGTGGAGACTGTATACAGGGGGTACCGATACAGAGTCAATGTGGAGGCTATATACAGGGGGTACCGGTACAGAGTCAATGTGGAGACTGTATACAGGGGGTTACCGGTACAGAGTCAATGTGGAGGCTGTATACAGGGGGTACCGGTACAGAGTCAATGTGGAGGCTGTATACAGGGGGTACCGGTACAGAGTCAATGTGGAGACTGTATACAGGGGGTTACCGGTACAGAGTCAATGTGGAGGCTGTATACAGGGGGTACCGGTACAGAGTCAATGTGGAGGCTGTATACAGGGGGGTACCGGTACAGAGTCAATGTGGAGGCTATATACACGGGGTTACCGGTACAGAGTCAATGTGGAGGCTGTATACAGGGGGTACCAGTAAGGAGTCAATGTGGAGACTGTATACAGGGGGTTACCGGTACAGAGTCAATGTGGAGGCTATATACAGGGGTTACCGGTACAGAGTCAATGTGGAGGCTGTATACAGGGGGTACCGGTACAGAGTCAATGTGGAGACTGTATACAGGGGGTTACCGGTACAGAGTCAATGTGGAGGCTATATACAGGGGGTACCGGTACAGCGTCAGTGTGGAGGCTCTATACAGGGGGTACCGGTACAGAGTCAATGTGGAGGCTATATACAGGGGGTACCGGTACAGAGTCAATGTGGAGGCTGTATACAGGTGGTTACCGGTACAGAGTCAATGTGGAGACTGTATACAGGGGGTTACCGGTACAGAGTCAATGTGGAGGCTATATACAGGGGTTACCGGTACAGAGTCAATGTGGAGACTGTATACAGGGGGTTACCGGTACAGAGTCAATGTGGAGGCTATATACAGGGGGTTACCGGTACAGAGTCAATGTGGAGACTGTATACAGGGGGTTACCGGTACAGAGTCAATGTGGAAGCTGTATACAGGGGGTACCGGTACAGAGTCAATGTGGAGACTGTATACAGGGGGTTACCGGTACAGAGTCAATGTGGAGGCTGTATACAGGGGGTACCGGTACAGAGTCAATGTGGAGACTGTATACAGGGGGTACCGATACAGAGTCAATGTGGAGGCTATATACAGAGGGTACCGGTACAGAGTCAATGTGGAGACTGTATACAGGGGGTTACCGGTACAGAGTCAATGTGGAGGCTGTATACAGGGGGTACCGGTACAGAGTCAATGTGGAGGCTGTATACAGGGGGTACCGGTACAGAGTCAATGTGGAGACTGTATACAGGGGGTTACCGGTACAGAGTCAATGTGGAGGCTGTATACAGGGGGGTACCGGTACAGAGTCAATGTGGAGGCTGTATACAGGGGGGTACCGGTACAGAGTCAATGTGGAGGCTATATACACGGGGGTTACCGGTACAGAGTCAATGTGGAGGCTATATACAGGGGGTACCAGTAAGGAGTCAATGTGGAGACTGTATACAGGGGGTTACCGGTACAGAGTCAATGTGGAGGCTATATACAGGGGTTACCGGTACAGAGTCAATGTGGAGGCTGTATACAGGGGGTACCGGTACAGAGTCAATGTGGAGACTGTATACAGGGGGTTACCGGTACAGAGTCAATGTGGAGGCTATATACAGGGGGTACCCGTACAGCGTCAGTGTGGAGGCTCTATACAGGGGGTACCGGTACAGAGTCAATGTGGAGGCTATATACAGGGGGTACCGGTACAGAGTCAATGTGGAGGCTATATACAGGGGGTACCGGTACAGAGTCAATGTGGAGGCTATATACAGGGGGTTACCGGTACAGAGTCAAAATGGAGGCTATATACAGGGGGTACCGGTACAGAGTCAATGTGGAGACTGTATACAGGGGGTTACCGGTACAGAGTCAATGTGGAGGCTATGTACAGGGGGTTACCGGTACAGAGTCAATGTGGAGGCTATATACAGGGGGTACCGGTACAGAGTCAATGTGGAGGCTGTATACAGGGGGTTACCGGTACAGAGTCAATGTGGAGGCTATATACAGGGGGTACCGGTACAGAGTCAATGTGGAGGCTATATACAGGGGGTACCGGTACAGAGTCAATGTGGAGGCTATATACAGGGGGTGCTGTTACAGAGTCAATGTGGAGACTATATACAGGGGGTACCGGTACAGAGTCAATGTGGAGGCTATATACAGGGGGTACAGGTACAGAGTCAATGTGGAGGCTATATACAGGGGGTACTGGTACAGAGTCAATGTGGAGGCTATATACAGGGGGAACCGGTACAGAGTCAATGTGCAGGGGGCACCGGTACAGAGTCAATGTGGAGGCTATATACAGGGGGTACCGGTACAGCGTCAGTGTGGAGGCTCTATACAGGGGGCACCGGTACAGCGTCAGTGTGGAGGCTCTATACAGGGGGTACCGGTACAGAGTCAGTGTGGAGGCTATATACAGGGGGTACCGGTACAGAGTCAGTGAGGAGGCTATATACAGGGGGTACCGGTACAGCGTCAGTGTGGAGGCTCTATACAGGGGGCACCGGTACAGCGTCAGTGTGGAGGCTCTATACAGGGGGTACCGGTACAGAGTCAATGTGGAGGCTATATACAGGGGGGTACCGGTACAGAGTCAATGTGGAGGCTATATTCAGGGGGTTACCGGTACAGAGTCAATGTGGAGGCTGTATACAGGGGGTTACCGGTACAGAGTCAATGTGGAGACTGTATACAGGGGGTTACCGGTACAGAGTCAATGTGGAGGCTGTATACAGGGGGTTACCGGTACAGAGTCAATGTGGAGACTGTATACAAGGGGTTACCGGTACAGAGTCAATGTGGAGGCTGTATACAGGGGGTTACCGGTACAGAGTCAATGTGGAGACTGTATACAGGGGGTTACCGGTACAGAGTCAATGTGGAGGCTGTATACAGGGGGTACCGGTACAGAGTCAATGTGGAGGCTATATACAGGGTGGTACCGGTACAGAGTCAATGTGGAGGCTATATACAGGGTGGTACCGGTACAGAGTCAATGTGGAGGCTATATACAGGGGGTACCGGTACAGAGTCAATGTGGAGGCTATATACAGGGGGTTACCGGTACAGAGTCAATGTGGAGACTGTATACAGGGGGTTACCGGTACAGAGTCAATGTGGAGACTGTATACAGGGGGTTACCGGTACAGAGTCAATGTGGAGGCTCTATACAGGGGGTACCGGTACAGAGTCAATGTGGAGGCTCTATACAGGGGGTACCGGTACAGAGTCAATGTGGAGGCTATATACAGGGGGGTACCGGTACAGAGTCAATGTGGAGACTGTATACAGGGGGTACCGGTACAGAGTCAATGTGGAGGCTATATACAGGGGGTACCGGTACAGAGTCAATGTGGAGACTATATACAGGGGGTACCGGTACAGAGTCAATGTGGAGGCTATATACAGGGGGTACCGGTACAGAGTCAATGTGGAGGCTATATACAGGGGGTACCGGTACCGAGTCAATGTGGAGGCTATATACAGGGGGTACCGGTACAGAGTCAATGTGGAGGCTATATACCGCGGGTACCGGTACAGAGTCAATGTGGAGGCTCTATACAGGGGGTACCGGTACAGAGTCAATGTGGAGGCTATATACAGGGGTGTACCGGTACCGAGTCAATGTGGAGACTGTATACAGGGGGTACCGGTACAGAGTCAATGTGGAGGCTATATACAGGGGGTACCGGTACAGAGTCAATGTGGAGACTATATACAGGGGGGTACCGGTACAGAGTCAATGTGGAGGCTATATACAGGGGGTACCGGTACAGAGTCAATGTGGAGGCTATATACAGGGGGTACCGGTACAGAGTCAATGTGGAGGCTATATACAGGGGTGTACCGGTACCGAGTCAATGTGGAGACTGTATACAGGGGGTACCGGTACAGAGTCAATGTGGAGGCTATATACAGGGGGTACCGGTACAGAGTCAATGTGGAGACTATATACAGGGGGGTACCGGTACAGAGTCAATGTGGAGGCTATATACAGGGGGTACCGGTACAGAGTCAATGTGGAGGCTATATACAGGGGGTACCGGTACCGAGTCAATGTGGAGGCTATATACAGGGGGGTACCGGTACAGAGTCAATGTGGAGGCTATATACAGGGGGTACCGGTACAGAGTCAATGTGGAGGCTCTATACAGGGGGTACCGGTACAGAGTCAATGTGGAGGCTGTATACAGGGGGTTACCGGTACAGAGTCAATGTGGAGACTGTATACAGGGGGTTACCGGTATAGAGTCAATGTGGAGTCTGTATACAGGGGGTACCGGTACAGAGTCAATGTGGAGACTGTATACAGGGGGTACCGATACAGAGTCAATGTGGAGGCTATATACAGGGGGTACCGGTACAGAGTCAATGTGGAGACTGTATACAGGGGGTTACCGGTACAGAGTCAATGTGGAGGCTGTATACAGGGGGTACCGGTACAGAGTCAATGTGGAGGCTGTATACAGGGGGGTACCGGTACAGAGTCAATGTGGAGACTGTATACAGGGGGTTACCGGTACAGAGTCAATGTGGAGGCTGTATACAGGGGGTACCGGTACAGAGTCAATGTGGAGGCTGTATACAGGGGGGTACCGGTACAGAGTGAATGTGGAGGCTATATTCACGGGGTTACCGGTACAGAGTCAATGTGGAGGCTGTATACAGGGGGTACCAGTACAGAGTCAATGTGGAGACTGTATACAGGGGGTTACCGGTACAGAGTCAATGTGGAGGCTATATAGAGGGGTTACCGGTACAGAGTCAATGTGGAGACTGTATACAGGGGGTTACCGGTACAGAGTCAATGTGGAGGCTGTATACAGGGGGTACCTGTACAGAGTCAATGTGGAGACTGTATACAGGGGGTTACCGGTACAGAGTCAATGTGGAGGCTATATACAGGGGGTACCGGTACAGCGTCAGTGTGGAGGCTCTATACAGGGGGTACCGGTACAGAGTCAATGTGGAGGCTATATACAGGGGGTACCGGTACAGAGTCAGTGAGGAGGCTATATACAGGGGGTACCGGTACAGCGTTAGTGTGGAGGCTCTATACAGGGGGCACCGGTACAGCGTCAGTGTGGAGGCTCTATACAGGGGGTACCGGTACAGAGTCAATGTGGAGGCTATATACAGGGGGGTACTGGTACAGAGTCAATGTGGAGGCTATATTCAGGGGGTTACCGGTACAGAGTCAATGTTGAGACTGTATACAGGGGGTTACCGGTACAGAGTCAATGTGGAGGCTGTATACAGGGGGTACCGGTACAGAGTCAATGTGGAGGCTATATACAGGGTGGTACCGGTACAGAGTCAATGTGGAGGCTATATACAGGGTGGTACCGGTACAGAGTCAATGTGGAGGCTATATACAGGGGGTACCGGTACAGAGTCAATGTGGAGGCTATATACAGGGGGTTACCGGTACAGAGTCAATGTGGAGGCTGTATACAGGGGGTTACCGGTACAGAGTCAATGTGGAGACTGTATACAGGGGGTTACCGGTACAGAGTCAATGTGGAGGCTCTATACAGGGGGTACCGGGCACAGAGTCAATGTGGAGGCTCTATACAGGGGGTACCGGTACAGAGTCAATGTGGAGGCTATATACAGGGGTGTACCGGTACCGAGTCAATGTGGAGACTGTATACAGGGGGTACCGGTACAGAGTCAATGTGGAGGCTATATACAGGGGGTACCGGTACAGAGTCAATGTGGAGACTATATACAGGGGGGTACCGGTACAGAGTCAATGTGGAGGCTATATACAGGGGTACCGGTACAGAGTCAATGTGGAGGCTATATACAGGGGGTACCGTTACCGAGTCAATGTGGAGGCTATATACAGGGGGTACCGGTACAGAGTCAATGTGGAGGCTATATACAGGGGGTACCGGGACAGAGTCAATGTGGAGGCTCTATACAGGGGGTACCGGTACAGAGTCAATGTGGAGGCTATATACAGGGGGTACTGGTACAGAGTCAATGTGGAGGCTATATACAGGGGGGTACCGGTACAGAGTCAATGTGGAGACTATATACAGGGGGTTACCGGTACAGAGTCAATGTGGAGGCTATATACAGGGTGGTACCGGTACAGAGTCAATGTAGAGGCTATATACAGGGGGTACTGGTACAGAGTCAATGTGGAGGCTATATTCAGGGGGTTACCGGTACAGAGTCAATGTGGAGGCTGTATACAGGGGGTACCGGTACAGAGTCAATGTGGAGGCTATATACAGGGTGGTACCGGTACAGAGTCAATGTGGAGGCTATATACAGGGTGGTACCGGTACAGAGTCAATGTGGAGGCTATATACAGGGGGTACCGGTACAGAGTCAATGTGGAGGCTATATACAGGGGGTTACCGGTACAGAGTCAATGTGGAGACTGTATACAGGGGGTTACCGGTACAGAGTCAATGTGGAGACTGTATACAGGGGGTTACCGGTACAGAGTCAATGTGGAGGCTCTATACAGGGGGTACCGGTACAGAGTCAATGTGGAGGCTCTATACAGGGGGTACCGGTACAGAGTCAATGTGGAGGCTATATACAGGGGGTACCGGTACCGAGTCAATGTGGAGACTGTATACAGGGGGGTACCGGTACAGAGTCAATGTGGAGGCTATATACAGGGGGTACCGGTACAGAGTCAATGTGGAGACTATATACAGGGGGGTACCGGTACAGAGTCAATGTGGAGGCTATATACAGGGGGTACCGGTACAGAGTCAATGTGGAGGCTATATACAGGGGGTACGCGCACCGAGTCAATGTGGAGGCTATATACAGGGGGTACCGGTACAGAGTCAATGTGGAGGCTATATACAGGGGGTACCGGTACAGAGTCAATGTGGAGGCTCTATACAGGGGGTACCGGTACAGAGTCAATGTGGAGGCTATATAGAGGGGGGTACTGGTACAGAGTCAATGTGGAGGCTATATACAGGGGGGTACTGGTACAGAGTCAATGTGGAGACTATATACAGGGGGTTACCGGTACAGAGTCAATGTGGAGGCTATATACAGGGTGGTACCGGTACAGAGTCAATGTAGAGGCTATATACAGGGGGTACCGGTACAGAGTCAATGTGGAGGCTATATTCAGGGGGTTACCGGTACAGAGTCAATGTGGAGGCTGTATACAGGGGGTTACCGGTACAGAGTCAATGTGGAGACTGTATACAGGGGGTTACCGGTACAGAGTCAATGTGGAGGCTGTATACAGGGGGTTACCGGTACAGAGTCAATGTGGAGGCTGTATACAGGGGGGTACCGGTACAGAGTCAATGTGGAGGCTGTATACAGGGGGTTACCGGTACAGAGTCAATGTGGAGGCTGTATACAGGGGGTACCGGTACAGAGTCAATGTGGAGGCTGTATACAGGGGGTACCGGTACAGAGTCAATGTGGAGGCTATATACACGGGGTTACCGGTACAGAGTCAATGTGGAGGCTGTATACAGGGGGGTACCGGTACAGAGTCAATGTGGAGGCTATATACACGGGGTTACCGGTACAGAGTCAATGTGGAGGCTGTATACAGGGGGTACCGGTACAGAGTCAATGTGGAGACTGTATACAGGGGGTTACCGGTACAGAGTCAATGTGGAGGCTATATACAGGGGGTTACCGGTACAGAGTCAATGTGGAGACTGTATACAGGGGGTTACCGGTACAGAGTCAATGTGGAGGCTGTATACAGGGGGTACCGGTACAGAGTCAAGGTGGAGACTGTATACAGGGGGTTACCGGTACAGAGTCAATGTGGAGGCTATATACAGGGGGTACCGGTACAGCGTCAGTGTGGAGGCTCTATACAGGGGGTACCGGTACAGAGTCAATGTGGAGGCTATATACAGGGGGTTACCGGTACAGAGTCAATGTGGAGGCTATATACAGGGTACCGGTACAGAGTCAATGTGGAGGCTATATACAGGGGGGTTACCGGTACAGAGTCAAAATGGAGGCTATATACAGGGGGTACCGGTACAGAGTCAATGTGGAGACTGTATACAGGGGGTTACCGTTACAGAGTCAATGTGGAGGCTATGTACAGGGGGTTACCGGTACAGAGTCAATGTGGAGGCTATATACAGGGGGTACCGGTACAGAGTCAATGTGGAGACTGTATACAGGGGGTTACCGGTACAGAGTCAATGTGGAGGCTATATACAGGGGGTACCGGTACAGCGTCAGTGTGGAGGCTCTATACAGGGGGTACCGGTACAGAGTCAATGTGGAGGCTATATTCAGGGGGTTACCGGTACAGAGTCAATGTGGAGGCTGTATACAGGGGGTACCGGTACAGAGTCAATGTGGAGGCTATATACAGGGTGGTACCGGTACAGAGTCAATGTGGAGGCTATATACTGGGTGGTACCGGTACAGAGTCAATGTGGAGGCTATATACAGGGGGTACCGGTACAGAGTCAATGTGGAGGCTATATACAGGGGGTTACCGGTACAGAGTCAATGTGGAGACTGTATACAGGGGGTTACCGGTACAGAGTCAATGTGGAGGCTATATACAGGGGGTACCGGTACAGAGTCAATGTGGAGGCTATATACAGGGGGTACCGGTACCGAGTCAATGTGGAGGCTATATACAGGGGGTACCGGTACAGAGTCAATGTGGAGGCTATATACAGGGGGTACCGGTACAGAGTCAATGTGGAGGCTCTATACAGGGGGTACCGGTACAGAGTCAATGTGGAGGCTATATACAGGGGGGTACTGGTACAGAGTCAATGTGGAGGCTATATACAGGGGGGTACTGGTACAGAGTCAATGTGGAGACTATATACAGGGGGTTACCGGTACAGAGTCAATGTGGAGGCTATATACAGGGTGGTACCGGTACAGAGTCAATGTAGAGGCTATATACAGGGGGTACCGGTACAGAGTCAATGTGGAGGCTATATTCAGGGGGTTACCGGTACAGAGTCAATGTGGAGGCTGTATACAGGGGGTACCGGTACAGAGTCAATGTGGAGGCTATATACAGGGTGGTACCGGTACAGAGTCAATGTGGAGGCTATATACAGGGTGGTACCGGTACAGAGTCAATGTGGAGGCTATATACAGGGGGTACCGGTACAGAGTCAATGTGGAGGCTATATACAGGGGGTTACCGGTACAGAGTCAATGTGGAGACTGTATACAGGGGGGTTACCGGTACAGAGTCAATGTGGAGACTGTATACAGGGGGTTACCGGTACAGAGTCAATGTGGAGGCTCTATACAGGGGGTACCGGTACAGAGTCAATGTGGAGGCTCTATACAGGGGGTACCGGTACAGAGTCAATGTGGAGGCTATATACAGGGGGTACCGGTACCGAGTCAATGTGGAGACTGTATACAGGGGGTACCGGTACAGAGTCAATGTGGAGGCTATATACAGGGGGTACCGGTACAGAGTCAATGTGGAGACTATATACAGGGGGGTACCGGTACAGAGTCAATGTGGAGGCTGTATACAGGGGGTACCGGTACAGAGTCAATGTGGAGACTGTATACAGGGGGTTACCGGTACAGAGTCAATGTGGAGGCTGTATACAGGGGGTACCGGTACAGAGTCAATGTGGAGGCTGTATACAGGGGGTACCGGTACAGAGTCAATGTGGAGACTGTATACAGGGGGTTACCGGTACAGAGTCAATGTGGAGGCTGTATACAGGGGGTACCGGTACAGAGTCAATGTGGAGGCTGTATACAGGGGGGTACCGGTACAGAGTCAATGTGGAGGCTATATACACGGGGTTACCGGTACAGAGTCAATGTGGAGGCTGTATACAGGGGGTACCGGTACAGAGTCAATGTGGAGACTGTATACAGGGGGTTACCGGTACAGAGTCAATGTGGAGGCTATATACAGGGGTTACCGGTACAGAGTCAATGTGGAGACTGTATACAGGGGGGTTACCGGTACAGAGTCAATGTGGAGGCTGTATACAGGGGGTACCGGACAGAGTCAATGTGGAGACTGTATACAGGGGGTTACCGGTACAGAGTCAATGTGGAGGCTATATACAGGGGGTACCGGTACAGCGTCAGTTTGGAGGCTCTATACAGGGGGTACCGGTACAGAGTCAATGTGGAGGCTATATACAGGGGGTACCGTAAAGAGTCAATGTGGAGGCTATATACAGGGGATACCGGTACAGAGTCAATGTGGAGGCTACATACAGGGGGTTACCGTTACAGAGTCAAAATGGAGGCTATATACAGGGGGTACCGGTACAGAGTCAATGTGGAGACTGTATACAGGGGGTTACCGTTACAGAGTCAATGTGGAGGCTATGTACAGGGGGTTACCGGTACAGAGTCAATGTGGAGGCTATATACAGGGGGGTACCGTACAGAGTCAATGTGGAGACTGTATACAGGGGGTTACCGGTACAGAGTCAATGTGGAGGCTATATACAGGGGGTACCGGTACAGCGTCAGTGTGGAGGCTCTATACAGGGGGTACCGGTACAGAGTCAATGTGGAGGCTATATTCAGGGGGTTACCGGTACAGAGTCAATGTGGAGGCTGTATACAGGGGGTACCGGTACAGAGTCAATGTGGAGGCTATATACAGGGTGGTACCGGTACAGAGTCAATGTGGAGGCTATATACAGGGTGGTACCGGTACAGAGTCAATGTGGAGGCTATATACAGGGGGGTACCGGTACAGAGTCAATGTGGAGGCTATATACAGGGGGTTACCGTTACAGAGTCAATGTGGAGACTGTATACAGGGGGTTACCGGTACAGAGTCAATGTGGAGACTGTATACAGGGGGTCACCGGTACAGAGTCAATGTGGAGGCTCTATACAGGGGGGTACCGGCACAGAGTCAATGTGGAGGCTCTATACAGGGGGTACCGGTACAGAGTCAATGTGGAGGCTATATACAGGGGGTACCGGTACCGAGTCAATGTGGAGACTGTATACAGGGGGTACCGGTACAGAGTCAATGTGGAGGCTATATACAGGGGGTACCGGTACAGAGTCAATGTGGAGACTATATACAGGGGGGTACCGGTACAGAGTCAATGTGGAGGCTATATACAGGGGGTACCGTTACAGAGTCAATGTGGAGGCTATATACAGGGGGGTACCGGTACCGAGTCAATGTGGAGGCTATATACAGGGGGTACCGGTACAGAGTCAATGTGGAGGCTATATACAGGGGGTACCGGTACAGAGTCAATGTGGAGGCTATATACAGGGGGTACCGGTACAGAGTCAATGTGGAGGCTCTATACAGGGGGTACCGGTACAGAGTCAATGTGGAGGCTATATAGAGGGGGGTACTGGTACAGAGTCAATGTGGAGGCTATATACAGGGGGGTACTGGTACAGAGTCAATGTGGAGACTATATACAGGGGGTTACCGGTACAGAGTCAATGTGGAGGCTATATACAGGGGGGTACCGTTACAGAGTCAATGTGGAGGCTATATACAGGGGGTACCGTTACAGAGTCAATGTGGAGGCTATATTCAGGGGGTTACCGGTACAGAGTCAATGTGGAGGCTGTATACAGGGGGTTACCAGTACAGAGTCAATGTGGAGACTGTATACAGGGGGTTACCGGTACAGAGTCAATGTGGAGGCTGTATACAGGGGGTTACCGGTACAGAGTCAATGTGGAGACTGTATACAGGGGGTTACCGGTACAGAGTCAATGTGGAGGCTGTATACAGGTGGTTACCGGTACAGAGTCAATGTGGAGACTGTATACAGGGGGTTACCGGTACAGAGTCAATGTGGAGGCTATATACAGGGGTTACCCGTACAGAGTCAATGTGGAGACTGTATACAGGGGGTTACCGGTACAGAGTCAATGTGGAAGCTGTATACAGGGGGTACCGGTACAGAGTCAATGTGGAGACTGTATACAGGGGGTTACCGGTAGAGAGTCAATGTGGAGTCTGTATACAGGGGGTACCGGTACAGAGTCAATGTGGAGACTGTATACAGGGGGTACCGATACAGAGTCAATGTGGAGGCTATATACAGGGGGTACGGTACAGAGTCAATGTGGAGACTGTATACAGGGGGTTACCGGTACAGAGTCAATGTGGAGGCTGTATACAGGGGGTACCGGTACAGAGTCAATGTGGAGGCTGTATACAGGGGGGTACCGTTACAGAGTCAATGTGGAGACTGTATACAGGGGGGTTACCGGTACAGAGTCAATGTGGAGGCTGTATACAGGGGGTACCGGTACAGAGTCAATGTGGAGGCTGTATACAGGGGGGTACCGGTACAGAGTCAATGTGGAGGCTATATACACGGGGTTACCGGTACAGAGTCAATGTGGAGGCTGTATACAGGGGGGTACCGGTACAGAGTCAATGTGGAGACTGTATACAGGGGGTACCGGTACAGAGTCAATGTGGAGGCTATATACAGGGGTTACCGGTACAGAGTCAATGTGGAGACTGTATACAGGGGGTTACCGGTACAGAGTCAATGTGGAGGCTGTATACAGGGGGTACCGTACAGAGTCAATGTGGAGACTGTATACAGGGGGTTACCGTTACAGAGTCAATGTGGAGGCTATATACAGGGGGTACCGTTACAGAGTCAATGTGGAGGCTATATACAGGGGGTACCGGTACCGAGTCAATGTGGAGGCTATATACAGGGGGGTACCGTTACAGAGTCAATGTGGAGGCTATATACAGGGGGTACCGGTACAGAGTCAATGTGGAGGCTATATACAGGGGGTACCGGTACAGAGTCAATGTGGAGGCTCTATACAGGGGGTACCGGTACAGAGTCAATGTGGAGGCTATATAGAGGGGGGGTACTGGTACAGAGTCAATGTGGAGGCTATATACAGGGGGGTACTGGTACAGAGTCAATGTGGAGACTATATACAGGGGGTTACCGGTACAGAGTCAATGTGGAGGCTATATACAGGGTGGTACCGGTACAGAGTCAATGTAGAGGCTATATACAGGGGGTACCGGTACAGAGTCAATGTGGAGGCTATATTCAGGGGGTTACCGGTACAGAGTCAATGTGGAGGCTGTATACAGGGGGTTACCGGTACAGAGTCAATGTGGAGACTGTATACAGGGGGTTACCGGTACAGAGTCAATGTGGAGGCTGTATACAGGGGGTTACCGGTACAGAGTCAATGTGGAGACTGTATACAGGGGGTTACCGGTACAGAGTCAATGTGGAGGCTGTATACAGGTGGTTACCGGTACAGAGTCAATGTGGAGACTGTATACAGGGGGTTACCGGTACAGAGTCAATGTGGAGGCTATATACAGGGGTTACCCGTACAGAGTCAATGTGGAGACTGTATACAGGGGGCTACCGATACAGAGTCAATGTGGAGGCTATATACAGGGGGTACCGTACAGAGTCAATGTGGAGACTGTATACAGGGGGTTACCGTTACAGAGTCAATGTGGAGGCTGTATACAGGGGGGTACCGGCACAGAGTCAATGTGGAGGCTGTATACAGGGGGTACCGGTACAGAGTCAATGTGGAGACTGTATACAGGGGGGTTACCGGTACAGAGTCAATGTGGAGGCTGTATACAGGGGGTACCGGTACAGAGTCAATGTGGAGGCTGTATACAGGGGGGTACCGGTACAGAGTCAATGTGGAGGCTATATACACGGGGTTACCGGTACAGAGTCAATGTGGAGGCTGTATACAGGGGGCACCGGTACAGAGTCAATGTGGAGACTGTATACAGGGGGTTACCGGTACAGAGTCAATGTGGAGGCTATATACAGGGGTTACCGGTACAGAGTCAATGTGGAGACTGTATACAGGGGGTTACCGGTACAGAGTCAATGTGGAGGCTGTATACAGGGGGTACCGGTACAGAGTCAATGTGGAGACTGTATACAGGGGGTTACCGGTACAGAGTCAATGTGGAGGCTATATACAGGGGGTACCGGTACAGAGTCAATGTGGAGGCTATATACAGGGGGTACCGGTAAAGAGTCAATGTGGAGGCTATATACAGGGATACCGGTACAGAGTCAATGTGGAGGCTATATACAGGGGGTTACCGGTACAGAGTCAAAGTGGAGGCTATATACAGGGGGTACCGGTACAGAGTCAATGTGGAGACTGTATACAGGGGTTACCGGTACAGAGTCAATGTGGAGGCTATGTACAGGGGGTACCGGTACAGAGTCAATGTGGAGGCTATATACAGGGGGTCACGGTACAGAGTCAATGTGGAGACTGTATACAGGGGGTACCGGTACAGAGTCAATGTGGAGGCTATATACAGGGGGTACCGGTACAGCGTCAGTGTGGAAGCTCTATACAGGGGGTACCGGTACAGAGTCAATGTGGAGGCTATATACAGGGGGGTACCGTTACAGAGTCAATGTGGAGGCTATATACAGGGGGTACCGGTACAGAGTCAATGTGGAGGCTATATACAGGGGGGTACCGGTTACAGAGTCAATGTGGAGGCTATATACAGGGGTGCTGGTACAGAGTCAATGTGGAGACTATATACAGGGGGGTACCGTTACAGAGTCAATGTGTAGGCTATATACAGGGGGTACCGGTACAGAGTCAATGTGGAGGCTATATACAGGGGGTACCGGTACCGAGTCAATGTGGAGGCTATATACAGGGGGTACCGGTACAGAGTCAATGTGGAGGCTATATACAGGGGGTACCGGTACAGAGTCAATGTGGAGGCTCTATACAGGGGGTACCGTACAGAGTCAATGTGGAGGCTATATACAGGGGGGTACTGGTACAGAGTCAATGTGGAGGCTATATACAGGGGGGTACTGGTACAGAGTCAATGTGGAGACTATATACAGGGGGTTACCGGTACAGAGTCAATGTGGAGGCTATATACAGGGTGGTACCGGTACAGAGTCAATGTAGAGGCTATATACAGGGGGTACTGGTACAGAGTCAATGTGGAGACTGTATACAAGGGGTTACCGGTACAGAGTCAATGTGGAGGCTGTATACAGGGGGTACCGGTACAGAGTCAATGTGGAGACTGTATACAGGGGGTACCGGTACAGAGTCAATGTGGAGGCTGTATACAGGGGGTACCGTTACAGAGTCAATGTGGAGGCTATATACAGGGGGGTACCGGTACAGAGTCAATGTGGAGGCTATATACAGGGTGGTGACCGGTACAGAGTCAATGTGGAGGCTATATACAGGGGTTACCGGTACAGAGTCAATGTGGAGGCTATATACAGGGGGTTACCGGTACAGAGTCAATGTGGAGACTGTATACAGGGGGTTACCGTTACAGAGTCAATGTGGAGACTGTATACAGGGGGTTACCGGTACAGAGTCAATGTGGAGGCTCTATACAGGGGGTACCGGTACAGAGTCAATGTGGAGGCTCTATACAGTGGGTACCGGTACAGAGTCAATGTGGAGGCTATATACAGGGGGTACCGGTACCGAGTCAATGTGGAGACTGTATACAGGGGGGTACCGGCACAGAGTCAATGTGGAGGCTATATACAGGGGGGTACCGCACAGAGTCAATGTGGAGACTATATACAGGGGGGTACCGCACAGAGTCAATGTGGAGGCTATATACAGGGGGTACCGTACAGAGTCAATGTGGAGGCTATATACAGGGGGGTACCGGTACAGAGTCAATGTGGAGGCTATATACAGGGGGTACCGGTACAGAGTCAATGTGGAGGCTATATACAGGGGGCACCGGTACAGAGTCAATGTGGAGGCTCTATACAGGGGGTACCGGTACAGAGTCAATGTGGAGGCTATATACAGGGGGGTACTGGTACAGAGTCAATGTGGAGGCTATATACAGGGGGGTACTGGTACAGAGTCAATGTGGAGACTATATACAGGGGGTTACCGGTACAGAGTCAATGTGGAGGCTATATACAGGGTGGTACCGGTACAGAGTCAATGTAGAGGCTATATACAGGGGGTACCGGTACAGAGTCAATGTGGAGGCTATATTCAGGGGGTTACCGGTACAGAGTCAATGTGGAGGCTGTATACAGGGGGTTACCGGTACAGAGTCAATGTTGAGACTGTATACAGGGGGTTACCGGTACAGAGTCAATGTGGAGGCTGTATACAGGGGGTTACCGGTACAGAGTCAATGTGGAGACTGTATACAGGGGGTTACCGGTACAGAGTCAATGTGGAGGCTGTATACAGGTGGTTACCGGTACAGAGTCAATGTGGAGACTGTATACAGGGGGTTACCGGTACAGAGTCAATGTGGAGGCTATATACAGGGGGTACCGTTACAGAGTCAATGTGGAGACTGTATACAGGGGGTTACCGGTACAGAGTCAATGTGGAAGCTGTATACAGGGGGTACCGGTACAGAGTCAATGTGGAGACTGTATACAGGGGGTTACCGGTACAGAGTCAATGTGGAGGCTGTATACAGGGGGTACCGTTACAGAGTCAATGTGGAGACTGTATACAGGGGGGTACCGATACAGAGTCAATGTGGAGGCTATATACAGGGGGGTACCGGTACAGAGTCAATGTGGAGACTGTATACAGGGGGTTACCGGTACAGAGTCAATGTGGAGGCTGTATACAGGGGGTACCGGTACAGAGTCAATGTGGAGGCTGTATACAGGGGGTACCGGTACAGAGTCAATGTGGAGGCTATATACAGGGGGGTACCGGTACCGAGTCAATGTGGAGACTGTATACAGGGGGTACCGGTACAGAGTCAATGTGGAGGCTATATACAGGGGGTACCGGTACAGAGTCAATGTGGAGACTATATACAGGGGGTACCGTTACAGAGTCAATGTGGAGGCTATATACAGGGGGTACTGTACAGAGTCAATGTGGAGGCTATATACAGGGGGTACCGGTACCGAGTCAATGTGGAGGCTATATACAGGGGGGTACCGGCACAGAGTCAATGTGGAGGCTATATACAGGGGGTACCGGTACAGAGTCAATGTGGAGGCTCTATACAGGGGGTACCGGTACAGAGTCAATGTGGAGGCTATATACAGGGGGTACCGGTACAGAGTCAATGTGGAGGCTATATACAGGGGGTACTGGTACAGAGTCAATGTGGAGGCTATATACAGGGGGTTACCGGTACAGAGTCAATGTGGAGGCTGTATACAGGGGGTTACCGTACAGAGTCAATGTGGAGACTGTATACAGGGGGTTACCGGTACAGAGTCAATGTGGAGGCTGTATACAGGGGGGTACCGGTTCAGAGTCAATGTGGAGACTGTATACAGGGGGTTACCGGTAGAGAGTCAATGTGGAGTCTGTATACAGGGGGTACCGGACAGAGTCAATGTGGAGACTGTATACAGGGGGTACCGATACAGAGTCAATGTGGAGGCTATATACAGGGGGGTACCGGTACAGAGTCAATGTGGAGACTGTATACAGGGGGTTACCGTACAGAGTCAATGTGGAGGCTGTATACAGGGGGGTACCGGTACAGAGTCAATGTGGAGGCTGTATACAGGGGGACCGTACAGAGTCAATGTGGAGGCTATATACAGGGGGTACCGGTACCGAGTCAATGTGGAGACTGTATACAGGGGGTACCGGTACAGAGTCAATGTGGAGGCTATATACAGGGGGTACCGGTACAGAGTCAATGTGGAGGCTGTATACAGGGGGTTACCGGTACAGAGTCAATGTGGAGACTGTATACAGGGGGTTACCGGTACAGAGTCAATGTGGAGGCTGTATACAGGTGGTTACCGGTACAGAGTCAATGTGGAGACTGTATACAGGGGGTTACCGGTACAGAGTCAATGTGGAGGCTATATACAGGGGTTACCGGTACAGAGTCAATGTGGAGACTGTATACAGGGGGTTACCGGTACAGAGTCAATGTGGAAGCTGTATACAGGGGGTACCGGTACAGAGTCAATGTGGAGACTGTATACAGGGGGTTACCGGTACAGAGTCAATGTGGAGTCTGTATACAGGGGGTACCGGTACAGAGTCAATGTGGAGACTGTATACAGGGGGCACCGATACAGAGTCAATGTGGAGGCTATATACAGGGGGTACCGTACAGAGTCAATGTGGAGACTGTATACAGGGGGTTACCGTTACAGAGTCAATGTGGAGGCTGTATACAGGGGGTACCGTACAGAGTCAATGTGGAGGCTGTATACAGGGGGTACCGGTACAGAGTCAATGTGGAGACTGTATACAGGGGGTTACCGGTACAGAGTCAATGTGGAGACTATATACAGGGGGGTACCGGTACAGAGTCAATGTGGAGGCTGTATACAGGGGGGTACCGGTACAGAGTCAATGTGGAGGCTATATACAGGGGGTTACCGGTACAGAGTCAATGTGGAGGCTGTATACAGGGGGTACCGGTTACAGAGTCAATGTGGAGACTGTATACAGGGGGTTACCGGTACATAGTCAATGTGGAGGCTATATACAGGGGTTACCGGTACAGAGTCAATGTGGAGACTGTATACAGGGGGTTACCGGTACAGAGTCAATGTGGAGGCTGTATACAGGGGGTACCGGTACAGAGTCAATGTGGAGACTGTATACAGGGGGTTACCGGTACAGAGTCAATGTGGAGGCTATATACAGGGGGTACCGGTACAGCGTCAGTGTGGAGGCTCTATACAGGGGTACCGGTACAGAGTCAATGTGGAGGCTATATACAGGGGTTACCGGTAAAGAGTCAATGTGGAGGCTATATACAGGGGGTACCGGTACAGAGTCAATGTGGAGGCTATATACAGGGGGTTACCGGTACAGAGTCAAAATGGAGGCTATATACAGGGGGTACCGTTACAGAGTCAATGTGGAGACTGTATACAGGGGGTTACCGTTACAGAGTCAATGTGGAGGCTATGTACAGGGGGGACCGGTACAGCGTCAGTGTGGAGGCTCTATACAGGGGGGTACCGGTTACAGAGTCAATGTGGAGGCTATATACAGGGGGTACCGGTACAGAGTCAATGTGGAGGCTATATACAGGGGGTACCGGTACAGAGTCAATGTGGAGGCTATATACAGGGGGTACCGGTACAGAGTCAATGTGGAGGCTATATACAGGGGGTGCTGGTACAGAGTCAATGTGGAGACTATATACAGGGGGTACCGTTACAGAGTCAATGTGGAGGCTATATACAGGGGGTACCGGTACAGAGTCAATGTGGAGGCTATATACAGGGGTTACTGGTACAGAGTCAATGTGGAGGCTATATACAGGGGGAACCGGTACAGAGTCAATGTGCAGGGGGCACCGTTACAGAGTCAATGTGGAGGCTATATACAGGGGGTACCGGTACAGCGTCAGTGTGGAGGCTCTATACAGGGGGCACCGGTACAGAGTCAGTGTGGAGGCTATATACAGGGGGTACCGTTACAGAGTCAGTGAGGAGGCTATATACAGGGGGGTACCGGTACAGCGTCAGTGTGGAGGCTCTATACAGGGGGTACCGGTACAGAGTCAATGTGGAGGCTATATACAGGGGGGTACCGGTACAGAGTCAGTGAGGAGGCTATATACAGGGGGTACCGGTACAGCGTCAGTGTGGAGGCTCTATACAGGGGGTCACCGGTACAGAGTCAATGTGGAGGCTATATACAGGGGGTACCGCACAGAGTCAGTGTGGAGGCTCTATACAGGGGGTACCGGTACAGCGTCAGTGTGGAGGCTCTATACAGGGGGTACCGTTACAGAGTCAATGTGGAGGCTCTATACAGGGGCACCGGTACAGCGTCAGTGTGGAGGCTATATACATGGGGTACCGGTACAGTTTCAGTGTGGAGGCTCTATACAGGGGGCACCGGCACAGCGTCAGTGTGGAGGCTCTATACAGGGGGCACCGGTACAGCGTCAGTGTGGAGGCTATATACAGGGGGTACTGGTACAGAGTCAATGTGGAGGCTCTATACAGGGGGCACCGGTACAGCGTCAGTGTGGCGGCTATATACATGGGGTACTGGTACAGCGTCAGTGTGGAGGCTCTATACAGGGGGTACCGGTACAGCGTCAGTGTGGAGGCTCTATACAGGGGGCACCGGTACAGCGTCAGTGTGGAGGCTATATACAGGGGGTACCGGTACAGCGTCAGTGTGGAGGCTCTATACAGGGGTTACCGGTACAGTGTCAGTGTGGAGGCTCTATACAGGGGCCACCGGTACAGCGTCAGTGTGGAGGCTCTATACAGGGGGCACCAGTACAGCGTCAGTGTGGAGGCTCTATACAGGGGGGCACCGTTACAGCGTCAGTGTGGAGGCTCTATACAGGGGGCACCGGTACAGCGTCAGTGTGGAGGCTCTATACAGGGGGGTACCGGTACAGCGTCAGTGTGGAGGCTCTATACAGGGGGTACCGGTACAGCGTCAGTGTGGAGGCTATATACAGGGGGGCACGGTACAGCATCTGTGTGGAGGCTCTATACAGGGGGTACCGGTACAGAGTCAATGTGGAGACTGTATACAGGGGGGTTACCGGTACAGAGTCAATGTGGAGGCTGTATACAGGGGGTACCGGTACAGAGTCAATTTGGAGGCTGTATACAGGGGGTACCGGTACAGAGTCAATGTGGAGGCTATATACAGGGGGGTACCGGTACCGAGTCAATGTGGAGACTGTATACAGGGGGTACCGGTACAGAGTCAATGTGGAGGCTATATACAGGGGGTACCGGTACAGAGTCAATGTGGAGACTATATACAGGGGGGTACCGGTACAGAGTCAATGTGGAGGCTATATACAGGGGGTACCGGTACAGAGTCAATGTGGAGGCTATATACAGGGGGTACCGGTACCGAGTCAATGTGGAGGCTATATACAGGGGGTACCGGTACAGAGTCAATGTGGAGGCTATATACAGGGGGTACCGGTACAGAGTCAATGTGGAGGCTCTATACAGGGGGTACCGGTACAGAGTCAATGTGGAGGCTATATACAGGGGGGTACTGGTACAGAGTCAATGTGGAGACTATATACAGGGGGTTACCGGTACAGAGTCAATGTGGAGGCTATATACAGGGTGGTACCGGTACAGAGTCAATGTAGAGGCTATATACAGGGGGTACCGGTACAGAGTCAATGTGGAGGCTGTATACAGGGGGTTACCGGTACAGAGTCAATGTGGAGACTGTATACAGGGGGTTACCGGTACAGAGTCAATGTGGAGGCTGTATACAGGTGGTTACCGGTACAGAGTCAATGTGGAGACTGTATACAGGGGGTTACCGGTACAGAGTCAATGTGGAGGCTATATACAGGGGGGTACTGGTACAGAGTCAATGTGGAGACTATATACAGGGGGTTACCGGTACAGAGTCAATGTGGAGGCTATATACAGGGTGGTACCGGTACAGAGTCAATGTAGAGGCTATATACAGGGGGTACCGGTACAGAGTCAATGTGGAGGCTGTATACAGGGGGTTACCGGTACAGAGTCAATGTGGAGACTGTATACAGGGGGTTACCGGTACAGAGTCAATGTGGAGGCTGTATACAGGTGGTTACCGGTACAGAGTCAATGTGGAGACTGTATACAGGGGGTTACCGGTACAGAGTCAATGTGGAGGCTATATACAGGGGTTACCGGTACAGAGTCAATGTGGAGACTGTATACAGGGGGTTACCGGTACAGAGTCAATGTGGAGACTGTATACAGGGGGTTACCGGTAGAGAGTCAATGTGGAGTCTGTATACAGGGGGTACCGGTACAGAGTCAATGTGGAGACTGTATACAGGGGGTACCGGTACAGAGTCAATGTGGAGGCTATATACAGGGGGTACCGGTACAGAGTCAATGTGGAGACTGTATACAGGGGGTTACCGGTACAGAGTCAATGTGGAGGCTGTATACAGGGGGTACCGGTACAGAGTCAATGTGGAGGCTGTATACAGGGGGTACGGTACAGAGTCAATGTGGAGACTGTATACAGGGGGTTACCGGTACAGAGTCAATGTGGAGGCTGTATACAGGGGGTACCGGTACAGAGTCAATGTGGAGGCTGTATACAGGGGGTACCGGACAGAGTCAATGTGGAGGCTATATACACGGGGTTACCGGTACAGAGTCAATGTGGAGGCTGTATACAGGGGGTACCGGTACAGAGTCAATGTGGAGACTGTATACAGGGGGTTACCGGTACAGAGTCAATGTGGAGGCTATATACAGGGGTTACCGGTACAGAGTCAATGTGGAGACTGTATACAGGGGGTTACCGGTACAGAGTCAATGTGGAGGCTGTATACAGGGGGTACCGGTACAGAGTCAATGTGGAGACTGTATACAGGGGGTTACCGGTACAGAGTCAATGTGGAGGCTATATACAGGGGTACCGGTACAGCGTCAGTGTGGAGGCTCTATACAGGGGGTACCGGTACAGAGTCAATGTGGAGGCTATATACAGGGGTTACCGTAAAGAGTCAATGTGGAGGCTATATACAGGGGGTACCGGTACAGAGTCAATGTGGAGGCTATATACAGGGGGTTACCGGTACAGAGTCAAATTGGAGGCTATATACAGGGGGTACCGGTACAGAGTCAATGTGGAGACTGTATACAGGGGGTTACCGTTACAGAGTCAATGTGGAGGCTATGTACAGGGGGGACCGTGCACAGCGTCAGTGTGGAGGCTCTATACAGGGGGTACCGGTACAGACTCAATGTGGAGGCTATATACAGGGGGTACCGGTACAGAGTCAATGTGGAGACTATATACAGGGGGGTACCGGTACAGAGTCAATGTGGAGGCTGTATACAGGGGGTACTGGTACAGAGTCAATGTGGAGGCTATATACAGGGGGTGCTGGTACAGAGTCAATGTGGAGACTATATACAGGGGGTACCGTACAGAGTCAATGTGGAGGCTATATACAGGGGGTACCGGTACAGAGTCAATGTGGAGGCTATATACAGGGGTTACTGGTACAGAGTCAATGTGGAGGCTATATACAGGGGGAACCGGTACAGAGTCAATGTGCAGGGGGCACCGGTACAGAGTCAATGTGGAGGCTATATACAGGGGGTACCGGTACAGCGTCAGTGTGGAGGCTCTATACAGGGGGCACCGGTACAGCGTCAGTGTGGAGGCTCTATACAGGGGGTACGGTACAGAGTCAGTGTGGAGGCTATATACAGGGGTACCGGTACAGAGTCAGTGAGGAGGCTATATACAGGGGGTACCGGTACAGCGTCAGTGTGGAGGCTCTATACAGGGGGTACCGGTACAGAGTCAATGTGGAGGCTATATACAGGGGGTACCAGTACAGAGTCAGTGAGGAGGCTATATACAGGGGGTACCGGTACAGCGTCAGTGTGGAGGCTCTATACAGGGGGTACCGGTACAGAGTCAATGTGGAGGCTATATACAGGGGGGTACCGGTACAGAGTCAATGTGGAGGCTCTATACAGGGGGTACCGGTACAGCGTCAGTGTGGAGGCTCTATACAGGGGGTACCGGTACAGAGTCATTGTGGAGGCTCTATACAGGGGGCACCGGTACAGCGTCAGTGTGGAGGCTATATACAGGGGGTACTGGTACAGTTTCAGTGTGGAGGCTCTATACAGGGGGTACCGGTACAGCGTCAGTGTGGAGGCTCTATACAGGGGGCACCGGTACAGCGTCAGTGTGGAGGCTATATACAGGGGGCACCGGTACAGAGTCAATGTGGAGGCTCTATACAGGGGGCACCGGTACAGCGTCAGTGTGGCGGCTATATACATGGGGTACTGGTACAGCGTCAGTGTGGAGGCTCTATACAGGGGGTACCGGTACAGCGTCAGTGTGGAGGCTCTATACAGGGGGGCACCGGTACAGCGTCAGTGTGGAGGCTATATACAGGGGGTACCGGTACAGCGTCAGTGTGGAGGCTCTATACAGGGGTTACCGGTACAGCGTCAGTGTGGAGGCTCTATACAGGGGGCCACCGGTACAGCGTCAGTGTGGAGGCTCTATACAGGGGGTACCAGTACAGCGTCAGTGTGGAGGCTCTATACAGGGGGCACCATTACAGCGTCAGTGTGGAGGCTCTATACAGGGGGCACCGGTACAGCGTCAATGTGGAGGCTCTATACAGGGGGGTACCGGTACAGCGTCAGTGTGGAGGCTCTATACAGGGGGGTACCGGTACAGCGTCAGTGTGGAGGCTATATACAGGGGGGTACCGGTACAGCGTCTGTGTGGAGGCTCTATACAGGGGGTACCGGTACAGAGTCAATGTGGAGACTGTATACAGGGGGTTACCGGTACAGAGTCAATGTGGAGGCTGTATACAGGGGGTACCGGTACAGAGTCAATTTGGAGGCTGTATACAGGGGGTACCGGTACAGAGTCAATGTGGAGGCTATATACAGGGGGTACCGGTACCGAGTCAATGTGGAGACTGTATACAGGGGGTACCGGTACAGAGTCAATGTGGAGGCTATATACAGGGGGTACCGGTACAGAGTCAATGTGGAGACTATATACAGGGGGGTACCGGTACAGAGTCAATGTGGAGGCTATATACAGGGGGTGCTGGTACAGAGTCAATGTGGAGACTATATACAGGGGGTACCGGTACAGAGTCAATGTGGAGGCTATATACAGGGGGTACCGGTACAGAGTCAATGTGGAGGCTATATACAGGGGTTACTGGTACAGAGTCAATGTGGAGGCTATATACAGGGGGAACCGGTACAGAGTCAATGTGCAGGGGGCACCGGTACAGAGTCAATGTGGAGGCTATATACAGGGGGGTACCGGTACAGCGTCAGTGTGGAGGCTCTATACAGGGGGTACCGGACAGAGTCAGTGTGGAGGCTATATACAGGGGGTACCGGTACAGAGTCAGTGAGGAGGCTATATACAGGGGGTACCGGTACAGAGTCAATGTGGAGGCTGTATACAGGGGGTTACCGGTACAGAGTCAATGTGGAGACTGTATACAGGGGGTTACCGGTACAGAGTCAATGTGGAGGCTGTATACAGGTGGTTACCGGTACAGAGTCAATGTGGAGACTGTATACAGGGGGTTACCGGTACAGAGTCAATGTGGAGGCTATATACAGGGGTTACCGGTACAGAGTCAATGTGGAGACTGTATACAGGGGGTTACCGGTACAGAGTCAATGTGGAGGCTGTATACAGGGGGTACCGGTACAGAGTCAATGTGGAGACTGTATACAGGGGTTACCGTGCAGAGAGTCAATGTGGAGTCTGTATACAGGGGGTACCGGTACAGAGTCAATGTGGAGACTGTATACAGGGGGGTACCGATACAGAGTCAATGTGGAGGCTATATACAGGGGGTACCGGTACAGAGTCAATGTGGAGACTGTATACAGGGGGTTACCGGTACAGAGTCAATGTGGAGGCTGTATACAGGGGGGTACCGGTACAGAGTCAATGTGGAGGCTGTATACAGGGGGTACCGGTACAGAGTCAATGTGGAGACTGTATACAGGGGGTTACCGGTACAGAGTCAATGTGGAGGCTGTATACAGGGGGTACCGGTACAGAGTCAATGTGGAGGCTGTATACAGGGGGGTACCGGTACAGAGTCAATGTGGAGGCTATATACACGGGGTTACCGGTACAGAGTCAATGTGGAGGCTGTATACAGGGGGTACCGGTACAGAGTCAATGTGGAGACTGTATACAGGGGGTTACCGGTACAGAGTCAATGTGGAGGCTATATACAGGGGTTACCGGTACAGAGTCAATGTGGAGACTGTATACAGGGGGTTACCGGTACAGAGTCAATGTGGAGGCTGTATACAGGGGGTACCGGTACAGAGTCAATGTGGAGACTGTATACAGGGGGTTACCGGTACAGAGTCAATGTGGAGGCTATATACAGGGGGTACCGGTACAGCGTCAGTGTGGAGGCTCTATACAGGGGGTACCGGTACAGAGTCAATGTGGAGGCTATATACAGGGGTTACCGGTAAAGAGTCAATGTGGAGGCTATATACAGGGGGTACCGGTACAGAGTCAATGTGGAGGCTATATACAGGGGGTTACCGGTACAGAGTCAAAATGGAGGCTATATACAGGGGTACCGGTACAGAGTCAATGTGGAGACTGTATACAGGGGGTTACCGTTACAGAGTCAATGTGGAGGCTATGTACAGGGGGGACCGGTACAGCGTCAGTGTGGAGGCTCTATACAGGGGGTACCGGTACAGAGTCAATGTGGAGGCTATATACAGGGGGTACCGGTACAGAGTCAATGTGGAGGCTATATACAGGGGGTACCGGTACAGAGTCAATGTGGAGGCTATATACAGGGGGTGCTGGTACAGAGTCAATGTGGAGACTATATACAGGGGGTACCGGTACAGAGTCAATGTGGAGGCTATATACAGGGGGTACCGGTACAGAGTCAATGTGGAGGCTATATACAGGGGGAACCGGTACAGAGTCAATGTGGAGGCTATATACAGGGGGAACCGGTACAGAGTCAATGTGCAGGGGGCACCGGTACAGAGTCAATGTGGAGGCTATATACAGGGGGTACCGGTACAGCGTCAGTGTGGAGGCTCTATACAGGGGGCACCGGTACAGCGTCAGTGTGGAGGCTCTATACAGGGGGTACCGGTACAGAGTCAGTGTGGAGGCTATATACAGGGGGTACCGGTACAGAGTCAATGTGGAGGCTATATACAGGGGGTACCGGTACAGCGTCAGTGTGGAGGCTCTATACAGGGGGTACCGGTACAGAGTCAATGTGGAGGCTATATACAGGGGGTACCAGTACAGAGTCAATGAGGAGGCTATATACAGGGGTACCGGTACAGCGTCAATGTGGAGGCTCTATACAGGGGGTACCGGTACAGAGTCAATGTGGAGGCTATATACAGGGGGTACCGGTACAGAGTCAGTGTGGAGGCTCTATACAGGGGGTACCGGTACAGCGTCAGTGTGGAGGCTCTATACAGGGGGTACCGGTACAGAGTCAATGTGGAGGCTCTATACAGGGGGCACCGGTACAGCGTCAGTGTGGAGGCTATATACATGGGGTACTGGTACAGTTTCAGTGTGGAGGCTCTATACAGGGGGTACCGGTACAGCGTCAGTGTGGAGGCTCTATACAGGGGGCACCGGTACAGCGTCAGTGTGGAGGCTATATACAGGGGGTACCGGTACAGAGTCAATGTGGAGGCTCTATACAGGGGGCACCGGTACAGCGTCAGTGTGGCGGCTATATACATGGGGGTACTGGTACAGCGTCAGTGTGGAGGCTCTATACAGGGGGCACCGGTACAGCGTCAATGTGGAGGCTCTATACAGGGGGCACCGGTACAGCGTCAATGTGGAGGCTATATACAGGGGGTACCGGTACAGCGTCAGTGTGGAGGCTCTATACAGGGGTTACCGGTACAGCGTCAATGTGGAGGCTCTATACAGGGGCCACCGGTACAGCGTCAGTGTGGAGGCTCTATACAGGGGGTACCAGTACAGCGTCAGTGTGGAGGCTCTATACAGGGGGCACCATTACAGCGTCAGTGTGGAGGCTCTATACAGGGGGCACCGGTACAGCGTCAGTGTGGAGGCTCTATACAGGGGGGTACCGGTACAGCGTCAGTGTGGAGGCTCTATACAGGGGGTACCGGTACAGCGTCAGTGTGGAGGCTATATACAGGGGGGTACCGGTACAGCATCTGTGTGGAGGCTCTATACAGGGGGTACCGGTACAGAGTCAATGTGGAGACTGTATACAGGGGGTTACCGGTACAGAGTCAATGTGGAGGCTGTATACAGGGGGTACCGGTACAGAGTCAATTTGGAGGCTGTATACAGGGGGTACCGGTACAGAGTCAATGTGGAGGCTATATACAGGGGGTACCGGTACCGAGTCAATGTGGAGACTGTATACAGGGGGTACCGGTACAGAGTCAATGTGGAGGCTATATACAGGGGGTACCGGTACAGAGTCAATGTGGAGACTATATACAGGGGGTACCGGTACAGAGTCAATGTGGAGGCTATATACAGGGGGTGCTGGTACAGAGTCAATGTGGAGACTATATACAGGGGGTACCGGTACAGAGTCAATGTGGAGGCTATATACAGGGGGTACCGGTACAGAGTCAATGTGGAGGCTATATACAGGGGTTACTGGTACAGAGTCAATGTGGAGGCTATATACAGGGGGAACCGGTACAGAGTCAATGTGCAGGGGGCACCGGTACAGAGTCAATGTGGAGGCTATATACAGGGGGTACCGGTACAGCGTCAGTGTGGAGGCTCTATACAGGGGGTACCGGTACAGAGTCAGTGTGGAGGCTATATACAGGGGGTACCGGTACAGAGTCAGTGAGGAGGCTATATACAGGGGGTACCGGTACAGCGTCAGTGTGGAGGCTCTATACAGGGGGTACCGGTACAGAGTCAATGTGGAGGCTATATACAGGGGGTACCGGTACAGAGTCAGTGAGGAGGCTATATACAGGGGGTACCGGTACAGCGTCAGTGTGGAGGCTCTATACAGGGGGTACCGGTACAGAGTCAATGTGGAGGCTATATACAGGGGGTACCGGTACAGAGTCAGTGTGGAGGCTCTATACAGGGGGTACCGGTACAGCGTCAGTGTGGAGGCTCTATACAGGGGGTACCGGTACAGAGTCAATGTGGAGGCTCTATACAGGGGGCACCGGTACAGCGTCAGTGTGGAGGCTATATACATGGGGTACTGGTACAGTTTCAGTGTGGAGGCTCTATACAGGGGGTACCGGTACAGCGTCAGTGTGGAGGCTCTATACAGGGGGCACCGGTACAGCGTCAGTGTGGAGGCTATATACAGGGGGTACCGGTACAGAGTCAATGTGGAGGCTCTATACAGGGGGCACCGGTACAGCGTCAGTGTGGCGGCTATATACATGGGGTACTGGTACAGCGTCAGTGTGGAGGCTCTATACAGGGGGCACCGGTACAGCGTCAGTGTGGAGGCTCTATACAGGGGGCACCGGTACAGCGTCAGTGTGGAGGCTATATACAGGGGGTACCGGTACAGCGTCAGTGTGGAGGCTCTATACAGGGGTTACCGGTACAGCGTCAGTGTGGAGGCTCTATACAGGGGCCACCGGTACAGCGTCAGTGTGGAGGCTCTATACAGGGGGTACCAGTACAGCGTCAGTGTGGAGGCTCTATACAGGGGGGACCATTACAGCGTCAGTGTGGAGGCTCTATACAGGGGGCACCGGTACAGCGTCAGTGTGGAGGCTCTATACAGGGGGTACCGGTACAGCGTCAGTGTGGAGGCTCTATACAGGGGGTACCGGTACAGCGTCAGTGTGGAGGCTATATACAGGGGGGTACCGGTACAGCATCTGTGTGGAGGCTCTATACAGGGGGTACCGGTACAGAGTCAATGTGGAGACTGTATACAGGGGGTTACCGGTACAGAGTCAATGTGGAGGCTGTATACAGGGGGTACCGGTACAGAGTCAATTTGGAGGCTGTATACAGGGGGTACCGGTACAGAGTCAATGTGGAGGCTATATACAGGGGGTACCGGTACCGAGTCAATGTGGAGACTGTATACAGGGGGTACCGGTACAGAGTCAATGTGGAGGCTATATACAGGGGGTACCGGTACAGAGTCAATGTGGAGACTATATACAGGGGGTGCACCGGTACAGAGTCAATGTGGAGGCTATATACAGGGGGTACCGGTACAGAGTCAATGTGGAGGCTATATACAGGGGGTACCGTGCACCGAGTCAATGTGGAGGCTATATACAGGGGGTACCGGTACAGAGTCAATGTGGAGGCTATATACAGGGGGTACCGGTACAGAGTCAATGTGGAGGCTCTATACAGGGGGTACCGGTACAGAGTCAATGTGGAGGCTATATACAGGGGGGTACTGGTACAGAGTCAATGTGGAGGCTATATACAGGGGGGTACTGGTACAGAGTCAATGTGGAGACTATATACAGGGGGTTACCGGTACAGAGTCAATGTGGAGGCTATATACAGGGTGGTACCGGTACAGAGTCAATGTAGAGGCTATATACAGGGGGTACCGGTACAGAGTCAATGTGGAGGCTGTATACAGGGGGTTACCGGTACAGAGTCAATGTGGAGACTGTATACAGGGGGTTACCGGTACAGAGTCAATGTGGAGGCTGTATACAGGTGGTTACCGGTACAGAGTCAATGTGGAGACTGTATACAGGGGGTTACCGGTACAGAGTCAATGTGGAGGCTATATACAGGGGTTACCGGTACAGAGTCAATGTGGAGACTGTATACAGGGGGTTACAGGTACAGAGTCAATGTGGAAGCTGTATACAGGGGGTACCGGTACAGAGTCAATGTGGAGACTGTATACAGGGGGTTACCGGTAGAGAGTCAATGTGGAGTCTGTATACAGGGGGTACCGGTACAGAGTCAATGTGGAGACTGTATACAGGGGGTACCGATACAGAGTCAATGTGGAGGCTATATACAGGGGGTACCGGTACAGAGTCAATGTGGAGACTGTATACAGGGGGTTACCGGTACAGAGTCAATGTGGAGGCTGTATACAGGGGGTACCGGTACAGAGTCAATGTGGAGGCTGTATACAGGGGGTACCGGTACAGAGTCAATGTGGAGGCTATATACAGGGGGTACCGGTACCGAGTCAATGTGGAGACTGTATACAGGGGGTACCGGTACAGAGTCAATGTGGAGGCTATATACAGGGGGTACCGGTACAGAGTCAATGTGGAGACTATATACAGGGGGGTACCGGTACAGAGTCAATGTGGAGGCTATATACAGGGGGTACCGGTACAGAGTCAATGTGGAGGCTATATACAGGGGGTACCGGTACCGAGTCAATGTGGAGGCTATATACAGGGGGTACCGGTACAGAGTCAATGTGGAGGCTATATACAGGGGGTACCGGTACAGAGTCAATGTGGAGGCTCTATACAGGGGGTACCGGTACAGAGTCAATGTGGAGGCTATATACAGGGGGGTACCGGTACAGAGTCAATGTGGAGGCTATATACAGGGGGGTACTGGTACAGAGTCAATGTGGAGACTATATACAGGGGGTTACCGGTACAGAGTCAATGTGGAGGCTATATACAGGGTGGTACCGGTACAGAGTCAATGTAGAGGCTATATACAGGGGGTACCGGTACAGAGTCAATGTGGAGGCTGTATACAGGGGGTTACCGGTACAGAGTCAATGTGGAGACTGTATACAGGGGGTTACCGGTACAGAGTCAATGTGGAGGCTGTATACAGGTGGTTACCGGTACAGAGTCAATGTGGAGACTGTATACAGGGGGTTACCGGTACAGAGTCAATGTGGAGGCTATATACAGGGGTTACCGGTACAGAGTCAATGTGGAGACTGTATACAGGGGGTTACCGGTACAGAGTCAATTTGGAAGCTGTATACAGGGGGTACCGGTACAGAGTCAATGTGGAGACTGTATACAGGGGGTTACCGGTAGAGAGTCAATGTGGAGTCTGTATACAGGGGGTACCGGTACAGAGTCAATGTGGAGACTGTATACAGGGGGTACCGATACAGAGTCAATGTGGAGGCTATATACAGGGGGTACCGGTACAGAGTCAATGTGGAGACTGTATACAGGGGGTTACCGGTACAGAGTCAATGTGGAGGCTGTATACAGGGGGTACCGGTACAGAGTCAATGTGGAGGCTGTATACAGGGGGTACCGGTACAGAGTCAATGTGGAGACTGTATACAGGGGGTTACCGGTACAGAGTCAATGTGGAGGCTGTATACAGGGGGTACCGGTACAGAGTCAATGTGGAGGCTGTATACAGGGGGGTACCGGTACAGAGTCAATGTGGAGGCTATATACACGGGGTTACCGGTACAGAGTCAATGTGGAGGCTGTATACAGGGGGTACCGGTACAGAGTCAATGTGGAGACTGTATACAGGGGGTTACCGGTACAGAGTCAATGTGGAGGCTATATACAGGGGTTACCGGTACAGAGTCAATGTGGAGACTGTATACAGGGGGTACCGGTACAGAGTCAATGTGGAGGCTGTATACAGGGGGTACCGGTACAGAGTCAATGTGGAGACTGTATACAGGGGGTTACCGGTACAGAGTCAATGTGGAGGCTATATACAGGGGGTACCGGTACAGCGTCAGTGTGGAGGCTCTATACAGGGGGTACCGGTACAGAGTCAATGTGGAGGCTATATACAGGGGTTACCGGTAAAGAGTCAATGTGGAGGCTATATACAGGGGGTACCGGTACAGAGTCAATGTGGAGGCTATATACAGGGGGTTACCGGTACAGAGTCAAAATGGAGGCTATATACAGGGGGTACCGGTACAGAGTCAATGTGGAGACTGTATACAGGGGGTTACCGTTACAGAGTCAATGTGGAGGCTATGTACAGGGGGGACCGGTACAGCGTCAGTGTGGAGGCTCTATACAGGGGGTACCGGTACAGAGTCAATGTGGAGGCTATATACAGGGGGTACCGGTACAGAGTCAATGTGGAGGCTATATACAGGGGGTACCGGTACAGAGTCAATGTGGAGGCTATATACAGGGGGTACCGGTACAGAGTCAATGTGGAGGCTATATACAGGGGGTGCTGGTACAGAGTCAATGTGGAGACTATATACAGGGGGTACCGGTACAGAGTCAATGTGGAGGCTATATACAGGGGGTACCGGTACAGAGTCAATGTGGAGGCTATATACAGGGGTTACTGGTACAGAGTCAATGTGGAGGCTATATACAGGGGGAACCGGTACAGAGTCAATGTGCAGGGGGCACCGGTACAGAGTCAATGTGGAGGCTATATACAGGGGGTACCGGTACAGCGTCAGTGTGGAGGCTCTATACAGGGGGCACCGGTACAGCGTCAGTGTGGAGGCTCTATACAGGGGGTACCGGTACAGAGTCAGTGTGGAGGCTATATACAGGGGGTACCGGTACAGAGTCAGTGAGGAGGCTATATACAGGGGGTACCGGTACAGCGTCAGTGTGGAGGCTCTATACAGGGGGTACCGGTACAGAGTCAATGTAGAGGCTATATACAGGGGGTACCAGTACAGAGTCAGTGAGGAGGCTATATACAGGGGGTACCGGTACAGCGTCAGTGTGGAGGCTCTATACAGGGGGTACCGGTACAGAGTCAATGTGGAGGCTATATACAGGGGGTACCGGTACAGAGTCAGTGTGGAGGCTCTATACAGGGGGTACCGGTACAGCGTCAGTGTGGAGGCTCTATACAGGGGGTACCGGTACAGAGTCAATGTGGAGGCTCTATACAGGGGGCACCGGTACAGCGTCAGTGTGGAGGCTATATACATGGGGTACTGGTACAGTTTCAGTGTGGAGGCTCTATACAGGGGGTACCGGTACAGCGTCAGTGTGGAGGCTCTATACAGGGGGCACCGGTACAGCGTCAGTGTGGAGGCTATATACAGGGGGTACCGGTACAGAGTCAATGTGGAGGCTCTATACAGGGGGCACCGGTACAGCGTCAGTGTGGCGGCTATATACATGGGGTACTGGTACAGCGTCAGTGTGGAGGCTCTATACAGGGGGTACCGGTACAGCGTCAGTGTGGAGGCTCTATACAGGGGGCACCGGTACAGCGTCAGTGTGGAGGCTATATACAGGGGGTACCGGTACAGCGTCAGTGTGGAGGCTCTATACAGGGGTTACCGGTACAGCGTCAGTGTGGAGGCTCTATACAGGGGCCACCGGTACAGCGTCAGTGTGGAGGCTCTATACAGGGGGTACCAGTACAGCGTCAGTGTGGAGGCTCTATACAGGGGGCACCATTACAGCGTCAGTGTGGAGGCTCTATACAGGGGGCACCGGTACAGCGTCAGTGTGGAGGCTCTATACAGGGGGGGTACCGGTACAGCGTCAGTGTGGAGGCTCTATACAGGGGGTACCGGTACAGCGTCAGTGTGGAGGCTATATACAGGGGGGTACCGGTACAGCATCTGTGTGGAGGCTCTATACAGGGGGTACCGGTACAGAGTCAATGTGGAGACTGTATACAGGGGGTTACCGGTACAGAGTCAATGTGGAGGCTGTATACAGGGGGTACCGGTACAGAGTCAATTTGGAGGCTGTATACAGGGGGTACCGGTACAGAGTCAATGTGGAGGCTATATACAGGGGGTACCGGTACCGAGTCAATGTGGAGACTGTATACAGGGGGTACCGGTACAGAGTCAATGTGGAGGCTATATACAGGGGGTACCGGTACAGAGTCAATGTGGAGACTATATACAGGGGGGTACCGGTACAGAGTCAATGTGGAGGCTATATACAGGGGGTACCGGTACAGAGTCAATGTGGAGGCTATATACAGGGGGTACCGGTACCGAGTCAATGTGGAGGCTATATACAGGGGGTACCGGTACAGAGTCAATGTGGAGGCTATATACAGGGGGTACCGGTACAGAGTCAATGTGGAGGCTCTATACAGGGGGTACCGGTACAGAGTCAATGTGGAGGCTATATACAGGGGGGTACTGGTACAGAGTCAATGTGGAGGCTATATACAGGGGGGTACTGGTACAGAGTCAATGTGGAGACTATATACAGGGGGTTACCGGTACAGAGTCAATGTGGAGGCTATATACAGGGTGGTACCGGTACAGAGTCAATGTAGAGGCTATATACAGGGGGTACCGGTACAGAGTCAATGTGGAGGCTGTATACAGGGGGTTACCGGTACAGAGTCAATGTGGAGACTGTATACAGGGGGTTACCGGTACAGAGTCAATGTGGAGGCTGTATACAGGTGGTTACCGGTACAGAGTCAATGTGGAGACTGTATACAGGGGGTTACCGGTACAGAGTCAATGTGGAGGCTATATACAGGGGTTACCGGTACAGAGTCAATGTGGAGACTGTATACAGGGGGTTACAGGTACAGAGTCAATGTGGAAGCTGTATACAGGGGGTACCGGTACAGAGTCAATGTGGAGACTGTATACAGGGGGTTACCGGTAGAGAGTCAATGTGGAGTCTGTATACAGGGGGTACCGGTACAGAGTCAATGTGGAGACTGTATACAGGGGGTACCGATACAGAGTCAATGTGGAGGCTATATACAGGGGGTACCGGTACAGAGTCAATGTGGAGACTGTATACAGGGGGTTACCGGTACAGAGTCAATGTGGAGGCTGTATACAGGGGGTACCGGTACAGAGTCAATGTGGAGGCTGTATACAGGGGGTACCGGTACAGAGTCAATGTGGAGACTGTATACAGGGGGTTACCGGTACAGAGTCAATGTGGAGGCTGTATACAGGGGGTACCGGTACAGAGTCAATGTGGAGGCTATATACACGGGGTTACCGGTACAGAGTCAATGTGGAGGCTGTATACAGGGGGTACCGGTACAGAGTCAATGTGGAGACTGTATACAGGGGGTTACCGGTACAGAGTCAATGTGGAGGCTATATACAGGGGTTACCGGTACAGAGTCAATGTGGAGACTGTATACAGGGGGTTACCGGTACAGAGTCAATGTGGAGGCTGTATACAGGGGGTACCGGTACAGAGTCAATGTGGAGACTGTATACAGGGGGTTACCGGTACAGAGTCAATGTGGAGGCTATATACAGGGGGTACCGGTACAGCGTCAGTGTGGAGGCTCTATACAGGGGGGTACCGGTACAGAGTCAATGTGGAGGCTATATACAGGGGTTACCGGTAAAGAGTCAATGTGGAGGCTATATACAGGGGGTACCGGTACAGAGTCAATGTGGAGGCTATATACAGGGGGTTACCGGTACAGAGTCAAAATGGAGGCTATATACAGGGGGTACCGGTACAGAGTCAATGTGGAGACTGTATACAGGGGGTTACCGTTACAGAGTCAATGTGGAGGCTATGTACAGGGGGTACCGGTACAGCGTCAGTGTGGAGGCTCTATACAGGGGGTACCGGTACAGAGTCAATGTGGAGGCTATATACAGGGGGTACCGGTACAGAGTCAATGTGGAGGCTATATACAGGGGGTACCGGTACAGAGTCAATGTGGAGGCTATATACAGGGGGTACCGGTACAGAGTCAATGTGGAGGCTATATACAGGGGGTGCTGGTACAGAGTCAATGTGGAGACTATATACAGGGGGTACCGGTACAGAGTCAATGTGGAGGCTATATACAGGGGGTACCGGTACAGAGTCAATGTGGAGGCTATATACAGGGGTTACTGGTACAGAGTCAATGTGGAGGCTATATACAGGGGGAACCGGTACAGAGTCAATGTGCAGGGGGCACCGGTACAGAGTCAATGTGGAGGCTATATACAGGGGGTACCGGTACAGCGTCAGTGTGGAGGCTCTATACAGGGGGCACCGGTACAGCGTCAGTGTGGAGGCTCTATACAGGGGGTACCGGTACAGAGTCAGTGTGGAGGCTATATACAGGGGGTACCGGTACAGAGTCAGTGAGGAGGCTATATACAGGGGGGTACCGGTACAGCGTCAGTGTGGAGGCTCTATACAGGGGGGTACCGGTACAGAGTCAATGTGGAGGCTATATACAGGGGGTACCGGTACAGAGTCAGTGAGGAGGCTATATACAGGGGGTACCGGTACAGCGTCAGTGTGGAGGCTCTATACAGGGGGTACCGGTACAGAGTCAATGTGGAGGCTATATACAGGGGGTACCGGTACAGAGTCAGTGTGGAGGCTCTATACAGGGGTACCGGTACAGCGTCAGTGTGGAGGCTCTATACAGGGGGTACCGGTACAGAGTCAATGTGGAGGCTCTATACAGGGGGCACCGGTACAGCGTCAGTGTGGAGGCTATATACATGGGGTACTGGTACAGTTTCAGTGTGGAGGCTCTATACAGGGGGTACCGGTACAGCGTCAGTGTGGAGGCTCTATACAGGGGGCACCGGTACAGCGTCAGTGTGGAGGCTATATACAGGGGGTACCGGTACAGAGTCAATGTGGAGGCTCTATACAGGGGGCACCGGTACAGCGTCAGTGTGGCGGCTATATACATGGGGTACTGGTACAGCGTCAGTGTGGAGGCTCTATACAGGGGGTACCGGTACAGCGTCAGTGTGGAGGCTCTATACAGGGGGCACCGGTACAGCGTCAGTGTGGAGGCTATATACAGGGGGTACCGGTACAGCGTCAGTGTGGAGGCTCTATACAGGGGTTACCGGTACAGCGTCAGTGTGGAGGCTCTATACAGGGGCCACCGGTACAGCGTCAGTGTGGAGGATCTATACAGGGGGTACCAGTACAGCGTCAGTGTGGAGGCTCTATACAGGGGGCACCATTACAGCGTCAGTGTGGAGGCTCTATACAGGGGGCACCGGTACAGCGTCAGTGTGGAGGCTCTATACAGGGGGGTACCGGTACAGCGTCAGTGTGGAGGCTCTATACAGGGGGTACCGGTACAGCGTCAGTGTGGAGGCTATATACAGGGGGGTACCGGTACAGCATCTGTGTGGAGGCTCTATACAGGGGGTACCGGTACAGAGTCAATGTGGAGGCTCTATACAGGGGGCACCGGTACAGCATCAGTGTGCGGGGATACAGGTTAGAGGTAATTTGTACATGTCGGTGGGGGCGAAGTTACTATGCATAGATAATAACCAGCAAGTAGCAGCAGTGTACAATAGGGATGAGGGATCAATTTAAATTGTCCGGTGGCGATTTTATGAAATGATCAGCAGTCTAATGGCTTGGGGGGTAGAAGCTGTTGAGGAGCCTTTTGGTCCTAGACTTGGCGCTCCGGTACCTTGTGTGACTGGAGTCTGGACAATTTTATGGGCTTTCCTCTGACACCACCTATTATATAGGTCCTGGATGGCAGGAAGCTTGGCCCCAGTGATGTACTGGGCCGTTCTCACTACCCTGTGTTGCGCCTTACGGTCGGATGCCGAGAAGTTTCCATACCAGGCGGTGATGCAACCGGTCAAGATGCTCTCGATGGTGCAGCTGTAGAACGTTTTGAGGATCTGGGGACCCATGTCAAATATTTTCAGTCCAGGGTCCAGTTGCAGAAGGAGGTGTTTAGTCCCAGAGTCCTTAGCTTAGTGATGAGCTTCGTGGGCACTATGGTGTTGAACGCTGAGCTGTAGTCAATGAACAGCATTCTCACAGAAGTGTTCCTTTTGTTCAGGTGAGAAAGGGCAGTGTGGAGTGCGATTGAGATTGCCTCTGTTGGGGCGGTTTGCGAATTGGAGTGGGTCTAGGGTATCCGGGAGGAGGCTGTTGATGTGAGCCATGACCAGCCTTTTAAAGCACTTTGTGGCTACCGACGTGAGTCCCATGGGGTGGTAATCATTTAGGCAGGTTATCTTCGCTTCCTTGGGCACAGGGACTATGTTGGTTTGCTTGAAACATGTAGGTATTACAGACTCTGTCAGGGAAAAATGTCAGTGAAGAAATGTTGAAAATGTCAGTGAAGACACTTGACAGTTGGTCTGTGTATGCTTTGAGTACACGTCCTGGTAATCCGTCTGGCCCAGTAGCTTTGTAAATGTTGACCTGTTTAAAGGTTTTGCTCACATCGACTACCGAGAGCATTATCACACAGTCATCCAGAACAGCTGGTGGTCTCGTGCATGCTTCAGTGTTGCTTGCCTCGAAGCGAGCATAAAAGGCATTTGGCTCATCTGGTAGGCTCGCGTCAATGGGCAGCTCGCGTCAGGGTTTCTCTTTGTAGTCCGTAATAGTTTACAAGCCCTGCCACATCTGACGAGCATCAGAGCCGGTGTAGTAGGATTCAATCTTTCTCCTGTATTGACGCTTTGCGCTTTGTGGCAGCTCTAGCCAAATAAGTAAAAAAATATGTTACGCAAAAAAATAACAAAATAGTACAATTGGTTGGGAGAATATAAAACGTCAGCCATGTTCTTCAGCGCCATCTGTGGTGTGTGTGTGTGGTGTGTGTGTGTGTGTGTGTGTGTGTGTGAGGTGTGTGTGAGGTGTGTGTGTGTGTGTGTGTGTGTGTGTGTGTGTGTGTGTGTGTGTGTGTGTGTGTGTGTGTGTGTGTGTGTGTGTGTGTGTGTGTGTGTGTGTGTGTGTGTGTGTGTGTGTGTGTGTGTGTGTGTGAGGTGTGTGTGTGTGTGTGTGTGTGTGTGAGGTGTGTGTGTGTGTGTGTGTGTGTGTGTGTGTGTGTGTGTGTGTGTGTGTGTGTGTGTGAAATGTGTGAGGTGTGTGTGTGTGTGTTAGGTTTATGTGTGTTCAGCTCCACACCTGCTATACACACCAACATCCCCAACATCTACAGGTCTCTGTGTTTATATGGTCTGAATGGCTCCTCCCTCTCTCCCCCAGGCACCCCTGGTTCGCCCATGGAGATGTCAGTCACCAAGTCCTCCTCAGCGCTGACCATTCATTGGTCGGAGGGAGACGCGGGGGCGGGACCTGTCATAGGTTACATCATCGAGGCTCGTCCCTCAGGTGAGCAAGCGAATGTGTGTCTGTGGTGTGTGTGTGTGTGTGTGTGTGTGTGTGTGTGTGTGTGTGTGTGTGTGTGTGTGTGTGTGTGTGTGTGTGTGTGTGTGTGTGGTGTCTGTCGAGTGTCTGTAGTGTGTGTGTGTGTGTGTGTGTGGTGTTTCTGTGGTGTGTGTGTGTGTGTGTGTGTGTGTGTGTGTGTGTGTGTGTGTGTGTGTGTGTGTGTGTGTGTGTGTGTGTGTGTGTGTGTGTGTGTGTGTGTGTGTGTGTGTGTGTGGTGTGTCTGTGGTGTATGTGGTTTGTGTGTGTGTGTGTGCGTGTGTGGGTGTGGTGTCTGTCGAGTGTCTGTAGTGTGTGTGTGGTGTGTGTGTATGCGGTGTGTTTGTGGTGTCTGTGGTGTGTGGTGTGTGTGTGTGTGGTGTCTTTGGTGTGTGTGGCGTGTGTGTGTGTGTGTGTGTGTGTGTGTGTGTGTGTGTGTGTGTGTGTGTGTGTGTGTGTGTGTGTGTGTGTGTGTGTGTGTGTGTGTGTGTGTGTGGTGCCTGTGGGGTGTCTGTAGTGTGTGTGTGGTGTGTGTGTGTGTATGCGGTGTGTTTGTGGTGATTTGGTGTGTGTGAATGTGTGGTGTGTCTGTGGTTTATGTGGAGTGTGTGTGGTGTCTCCTCTCTTCCCTCTCCTTCTCTCTTTCCTGTCCTTCTCTCTTCCCTCTCCTTCTCTCTTTCCTGTTTCTCTCTTTCCTCTCCTTCTCTCTTTCCTCTCCTTCTCTCTTTCCTCTCCTTCTCTCTTTCCTCTCCTTCTCTCTTTCCTCTCCTTCTCTCTTTTCTCTCCTTCTCTCTTTCCTCTCCTTCTCTCTTTCCTCTCCTTCTCTCTTTCCTCTCCTTCTCTCTTCCCTCTCCTTCTCTCTTTCCTGTTTCTCTCTTTCCTCTCCTTCTCTCTTTCCTCTCCTTCTCTCTTTCCTCTCCTTCTCTCTTCCCTCTCCTTCTCTCTTCCCTCTCCTTCTCTCTTTCCTCTCCTTCTCTCTTTCCTCTCCTTCCATCTTCCCTCTCCTTCTCTCTTTCCTCTTCTTCTATCACTAATGATATTTACACTTCCTTTTACATTCTCTCACTACCCTCCATTTTTCTCTCCCTTCCTTCTCTCTCTCCCTCTCACTCTCCCCCTCACTTTCCCCCCTCTCTCTCCCCCGTCTCTCTCTCTCTTCAGATGAAGGTATGTGGGACTCGTTTGTCAGGCTCCTCCCCCCCAGCAGTAGGTCAGTAACCGTGGAGATGGACCGTCTGAGGTCAGGGGTTGGATATGAGTTCCGTGTCATCGCTGTCAATCGCTACGGTTATGGAGAACCCAGCACGCCATCCACCGCGCTCGCTGGTAAACATACACACAGACACACAGGCCTGACACACAGACACACTCACAGTCTCTGTGTTAACACTGTGCTGCCATCTAGTGTCAGACTGAAGCAGCGCCAGCTGTAACAGTATCAACAACATCCTGTCACCAGACTGGTTATAAAGGCCTTCATAACAGTGATATGTCTCCGTCCTGTCACCAGACTGGTTATAAAGGCCTTCATAACAGTGATATGTCTCCATCCTGTCACCAGACTGGTTATAAAGGCCTTCATAACAGTGATATGTCTCCGTCCTGTCACCAGACTGGTTATAAAGGCCTTCATAACAGTGATATGTGTGTCCATAGCGCTGTGGGACTGAAGCAGCTGTAACAGTATCAACAGCATCCTGTCACCAGACTGGTTATAAAGGCCTTCATAACAGTGATATGTCTCCATCCTGTCACCAGACTGGTTATAAAGGCCTTCATAACAGTGATATGTCTCCATCCTGTCACCAGACTGGTTATAAAGGCCTTCATAACAGTGATATAATGTCTCCATAGCGTTGTGGGACCGTCCCTTCTATGAGGAGTGGTGGTTCCTGTTGGTCCTGTCTCTGATTGGTCTGATCGTGGTCCTCATGTTGGTGTTCAGCCTCCTGCTGCACGGACACAACCAGCAGTACAGGAGCTGCAGCTCAGGTACACACCTACTACACACCTACTACACCCCTACACGTCTACTACACTACTACACACCTACTACACACCTACTACACACCTACACACCTACTACACACCTACACACCCACTACACACCTACTACACACCTACTACACTACTACACACCTACTACACACCTACTACACACCTACAACACACCTACTACACACCTACTGCACACCTACTGCACACCTACTACACTACTACACACCTACTACACACCTACTACACACCTACTACACTACTACACACCTACTACACACCTACACACCTACTACACTACTACACACCTACTACACACCTACTACACACCTACTACACCCCTACACGTCTACTACACACCTACTACACACCTACTACACACCTACTACACACCTACACACCTACTACACACCTACTACACATCTACAACACACCAACTACACACCTACTACACTACTACACACCTACTACACACCTACTACACACCTACTACACTACTACACACCTACTACACACCTACTACACTACTACACACCTACTACACACCTACAACACATCTACTACACACCTACTACACACCTACTACACACCTACTACACTACTACACACCTACTACACACCTACTACACACCTACACACCTACTACACTACTACACACCTAATACACACCTACTACACACCTACTACACACCTACTACACTACTACACACCTACTACACACCTACTACACACCTACACACCTACTACACTACTACACACCTAATACACACCTACTACACACCTACTACACACCTACTACACTACTACACACCTACTACACACCTACTACACACCTACACACCTACTACACTACTACACACCTACTACACACCTACTACACACCTACACCACACCTACTACACACCTACTACACACCTAATACACACCTACTACACACCTACACACCTACTACTACACACCTACTACACACCTACTACACTACTACACACCTACTACACACCTACTACACACCTACACACCTACTACACTACTACACACCTAATACACGCCTACTACACACCTACTACACACCTACTACACTACTACACACCTACTACACACCTACTACACACCTACACACCTACTACACTACTACACACCTACTACACACCTACTACACACCTACACCACACCTACTACACACCTACTACACACCTAATACACACCTACTACACACCTACACACCTACTACACACCTACTACACACCTACTACACCCCTACACGTCTACTACACTACTACACACCTACTACACACCTACTACACACCTACTACACACCTACTACACACCTACACACCTACTACACACCTACTACACACCTACTACACTACTACACACCTACTACACACCTACAACACACCAACTGCACACCTACTACACACCTACTGCACACCTACTACACTACTACACACCTACTACACACCTACTACACACCTACAACACACCTACTACACACCTACTGCACACCTACTACACACCTACTGCACACCTACTACACACCTACTACACACCTACAACACACCAACTACACACCTACTACACTACTACACACCTACTACACACCTACTACACACCTACTACACTACTACACACCTACTACACACCTACTACACTACTACACACCTACTACACACCTACAACACATCTACTACACACCTACTACACACCTACTACACACCTACTACACACCTATTACACTACTACACACCTACTACACACCTACTACACACCTACACACCTACTACACTTCTACACACCTAATACACACCTACTACACACCTACTACACACCTACTACACTACTACACACCTACTACACACCTACTACACACCTACAACACACCTACTACACACCTACTGCACACCTACTGCACACCTACTACACTACTACACACCTACTACACACCTACTACACACCTACTACACTACTACACACCTACTACACACCTACACACCTACTACACTACTACACACCTACTACACACCTACTACACACCTACTACACCCCTACACGTCTACTACACACCTACTACACACCTACTACACACCTACTACACACCTACACACCTACTACACACCTACTACACACCTACAACACACCAACTACACACCTACTACACTACTACACACCTACTACACACCTACTACACACCTACTACACTACTACACACCTACTACACACCTACTACACTACTACACACCTACTACACACCTACAACACATCTACTACACACCTACTACACACCTACTACACACCTACTACACTACTACACACCTACTACACACCTACTACACACCTACACACCTACTACACTACTACACACCTAATACACACCTACTACACACCTACACACCTACTACACTACTACACACCTACTACACACCTACTAGACACCTACTAGACACCTACTACACTACTACACACCTACTACACACCTACTACACACCTACACCACACCTACTACACACCTACTACACACCTAATACACACCTACTACACACCTACACACCTACTACACACCTACTACACACCTACACACCTACTACACACCTACTACACACCTACTACACCCCTACACGTCTACTACACTACTACACACCTACTACACACCTACTACACACCTACTACACACCTACTACACACCTACTACACTACTACACACCTACTACACACCTACAACACACCAACTGCACACCTACTACACACCTACTGCACACCTACTACACTACTACACACCTACTACACACCTACTACACACCTACTACACTACTACACACCTACTACACACCTACTACACTACTACACACCTACTACACACCTACTACACTACAACACACCTACTACACACCTACTACACACCTACTACACACCTACAACACACCTACTACACTACTACACACCTACTACACACCTACTACACACCTACACACCTACTACACACCTACTACACACCTACTACACACCTACACACCTAATACACACCTAATACACACCTACAACACACCTACTACACACCTACTACACACCTACTACACACCTACACACCTACACACACCTCACACACCTACACACACTTCACACACACCTACACACCTCACACACACCAAACACACACCTCACACACCTACACACACCTACACTACTCACACACCTACACACCTCACACACACCAAACACACACCTCACACACCTACACACACCTCACACACACCTACACACCTCACACACACCAAACACACACCTCACACACCTACACACACCTGCACACCTCACACACACCTACACACCTCACACACCTACACACACCTACACACCTCACACACACCTAACACACTGTCTGTCTGTCTGTCTCTTTGGTCTGCAGCAGCATATTCTACTTCTTTGTCATGTTGTTGTGTCTGTTTGTATAGTAACAAACGAAGGGTTTCACATAGAAACATGTCTTCTGGGTGTAGAGGGGCTCCTAGTGAGTGTCTGTGTTTTTAAAATTGTATTTAACCTTTATTTAACAAGGCAAGTCAGTTAAGAACAAATTCTTATTTTTATGACGGCCTAGGAACAGTGGGTTAACTGTCTTGTTCAGGGGCAGGATGACAGATTTTTACCTTGTCAGCTCGGAGATTCGATCCAGCAACCTTTCGGTTACTGGCCAATCTCTCCACCCCCTACGCTACCTGCCCCCCCCCCACACTCTAACCCCTAGGCTACCTGCCCCCCCACTCTAACCACTAGGCTACCTGCCCCCCCCACTCTAACCCCTAGGCTCCCTGCCCCCCCCCCCCACTCTAACCCCTAGGCTACCTGCCCCCCACTCTAACCACTAGGCTACCTGCCCCCCCACTCTAACCCCTAGGCTCCCTGCCCCCCCACTCTAACCCCTAGGCTACCTGCCCCCCACTCTAACCACTAGGCTACCTGCCCCCCCCCACTCTAACCACTAGACTACCTGCCCCCCACTCTAACCACTAGACTACCTGCCCCCCCTCCACTCTAACCATTAGGCTACCTGCCCCCCCTCCACTCTAACCACTAGGCTACCTGCCCCCCACTCTAACCACTAGACTACCTGCCCCCCCCACTCTAACCACTAGACTACCTGCCCCCCCTCCACTCTAACCACTAGGCTACCTGCCCCCCACTCTAACCACTAGACTACCTGCCCCCCCCTCCACTCTAACCACTAAGCTACCTGCCGCCCCCCCCCACTCTAACCCCTAGGCTACCTGCCCCCCACTCTAACCACTAGGCTACCTGCCCCCCCCCCACTCTAACCCCTAGGCTCCCTGCCCCCCCACTCTAACCCCTAGGCTACCTGCCCCCCCACTCTAACCACTAGGCTACCTGCCCCCCCACTCTAACCACTAGACTACCTGCCCCCCACTCTAACCACTAGACTACCTGCCCCCCCTCCACTCTAACCATTAGGCTACCTGCCCTCCCTCCACTCTAACCACTAGGCTACCTGCCCCCCCACTCTAACCACTAGACTACCTGCCCCCCCTCCACTCTAACCACTAGGCTACCTGCCCCCCACTCTAACCACTAGACTACCTGCCCCCCCCTCCACTCTAACCACTAGGCTACCTGCCGCCCCCCCACTCTAACCACTAGTCTACCTGCCCCCCCCCACTCTAACCACTAGTCTACCTGCCCCCCCCACTCTAACCACTAGTCTACCTGCCCCCCCCACTCTAACCACTAGGCTACCTGCCCCCCCCACTCTAACCACTAGTCTACCTGCCCCCCCCACTCTAACCACTAGGCTACCTGCCCCCCCCACTCTAACCACTAGGCTACCTGCCCCCCCACTCTAACCACTAGGCTACCTGCCCCCCCCCCACTCTAACCACTAGTCTACCTGCCCCCCCTGTGTTTCTGACTGTTTTCTGTCTCCTAGTGAGTGTCTGTGTCCTCCTTCATACCAAAGTGAATAACACTCTGGGCCAAACCATGGGTCACGTTGGGACACCCTTGTAATCTGTTACCACGGAAACCCTGGCAACCACCAGAGAAGAGAGAGGGATGAATGGAGAGGAGAGGGGAAGAGAAGAGAGAGGGAAAGAAAATTGTTTATTTCACTTTCGTTTATTATCTACTTCACTTGCTTTGGCAATGTAAACATATTTCCCATGCCAATAAATCCCCTTGAATTGAATTGAATTGAATTGAATTGAATTGAGAGGGAAAGAGGGGGGTCTGAAGAGGAGGACAAGATGTGAGAGGGAAGAAAGTCCTCACACTTGACTTCTTCTGTTTCCCTAGAAAACTTGCTTGTTGTTTTCTTGTTGTTAACAGAGTTTATCTCTCTCTCCTCTTTCCCTCTCTGTCTCTCTCTCTCTCTCTCTGTCTCTCTCTCTCTCTCGCTCAGGAAAGCATGTGTCTACGGTGGAGGAGTCTGTAACCCTGGACAACGGAGGATTCACAGCTCTGGAACTCAACAGCAGAACTCTGAACAACAAGAGCACCTTCCACAAGAAGAATGGAACTAGGTAGAGTGATGGAGAAAGGGAGGGAGGAGAAAAGAGAGGGGAGGGAGGAGAGGAGAGAGGGGAGGGAGGGAGGAGAGGAGAGAAGGGCGGGAGAGGGATGGGTGGGTGGGGGGAGACAGAGAAAGAGACAGAGAGAGAGAGAGACAGAGAGAGACAGAGAGAGACAGAGAGAGACAGAGAAACAGAGAGAGACAGAGAGAGAGAGAGAGAGAGAGAGAGACAGAAATAGAGAGACAGAAATAGAGAGAGACAGAGAGAGAGAGAGAGAGAGACAGACAGAGGGAGACGGAGAGCGAGAGACAGAGACAGAGAGAGATTGCTTTTGTAAAGCACTGTTTGGAGGATACAGACAGTGGATGTCAACTATATAAAAGTTAAGACCAGACAAAGAAGAGACGGAAAACATGAGCCTGATTTAGCCCACTGCAGTGAGAGATTAAAACTGATTTAGCCTCTTACATCTAGACGT